>NC_133795.1:848626-961126 GCF_043250625.1 Sebastes fasciatus
TAGTTGTTTTACCTACAGTGGCTCTAATACGCCGTCATAAACTCCGGGCATTTACATATTCAGGTATTTACATTTGACCTCCAGATTTAGAGTAACCATAATGCGTACTCTTTGTGAGTATTGATGAGACGTCATATTGTGATCCACTGAGCACATCATCACATTATCTTTGTATCTGTTGCCATGACACCCTGGAACACCTGATAAACACACACCTGGTCGTAGTACTTGTTGATGTACTTGTAAAGCTCGTGCAATGCGACCAGGTAGTTCAGCTCTCCGGAGTAGTTCTGAAACACAAAGACGTCTGGTTAGACCTCCACCTCCGAGTCCACATATACTACATTACTGATATAATACTGTAATACTACTATAACACGGTATTACTGATATAATAATGGATTACTATACAGTGTTATAGTATTACAGTATTACTGATATAATGATGTGTATTTCTCTGGACTCACCCTGGACAGTTCAGCCAGAGCAGAGTTCATCTCCTGGTCGCTGGCTGAGATGGTCTGCCTGATGTCAGCGTAGTACCTGCAGTAATACACACTACAGTTATCATCAGAGTAGTACCTGCAGTAATACACACTACAGTTATCATCAGAGTAGTACCTGCAGTAATACACACTACAGTTATCATCAGAGTAGTACCTGCAGTACCACGAAGTTGATTTCATTATTTCACAGAGCAATTATGTTCCAAAATGCATAAATTATATTAGGTGTGGATATTTAGGTTATGTAGATAATATGATCCCAGGAGCGGTCTTGGAATAAGTACTATAGTTTTTATTTATTGGCTTAATTAAACATACATGTACTTTGTTCTCCAAGATACTAAATCATTGCATGACACAATATCAATGAATAAGACAGCTATTCTCACCCGGGGCCTCAGAGCGCCACCTGGTGTGCCTCAGAGCGCCACCTGGTGTGCCTCAGAGCGCCACCTGGTGTGCCTCAGAGCGCCACCTGGTGTGCCGCGGAGGTACTGCAGAATGGTTAGAGTAACCTCTAAAAAATCCGACGGCCGCTATTTATAGCTCAGTTTAGTTATTTGGGAAGGTCCTCGGAACGTTTTTAACAATCAGACGTGGTCCTCAAGTTACCAAAGGGTGGGAACCCCTGCTATGACATAATCATCATATGTAAATCCATAAGCAATATTCCTATGTGAGGAGGGGAAATAAATGAATGAATAAAAGAAAAGAAAAAGAAAAAGAGAAGAAAAAAATAAAAATACAATAAAATGTTTTAGAATAAGTTTGAACTGGATGTGAACCCACCTTTCTACCATCTGTTTGTAGCGGGGGATGTCTCTGGCATACAGCAGCTTGTTGATGGGAGAGTCCTGTTCAACAAGACAAGAAGAAGAGATGAGAACCACAGAGAGGAGGAGAGACAGGACGCTGACTGATGGAGAGACGCCACCTTCAGTTCTCCTCCTGGTTTTCCAGCATTTGTGAATCTCAAAAAGCTTTTTGTTCAGTTTCAACTGAGACGGTAGAAAAAAACTGAGACTGAAACCCAAAACAACTATTTAAAGGTCCTGTATCAGCTCATTTTCAGGTTCATACTTGAGTTTTGTGTTTCTATTAGAACATGTTTACATGCTGTAATGTTAAAAAAAAAACTTTATTTTCCTCATACTGTGTGTCTGGATATACCTGTATTCATTTACTGTCTGAAACGCTCCGTTTTAGTGCATTTCAACGGAATTGCGTTGCTAGGCAACAGCTTGGGTCCATGTTTACTTCCTGTCAGCTGATGTTATTTACATACACTGCAACAGGAAATAAACTGGGACACATTTAGAATGTTTACATTTAAAACCGTGTAACGGTCTAAATATTGTATCTTTGTGACATCACAAACGGACAGAAATCCTGACGGCTTTATAATATAAAAGACATGAAAATCTCACTTCTTACAATATGGGACCTTTAATATACCAAAACACATATATAATGTTGAGTCCCTTTAATCAGGCGTCTCTAATGTGCACGAGGCCTTTACTCCCTCCCTCCCCCCCGTCCGGCCTCACCCGTCCCAGCTTGTGCTCAGCGATGGTGCAGGAGTCCATGAAGGTCTGCGCGATGACGGAGAGCACGGCGTCCACGTGGTCCGACGCCTGGACGTCAAAGATGAACTGAGGGTTCTTCACGATGTTGATCCAAAACCGCAGAGGGAGGCTGGAGAGGCAGAGAGGAACATCACAACCCTCAGTTTACATATTAAATATATACACAGTGTTTGGTCCTCAGGTAGAGCAGATCTAATGACCTTTAACCCTTCACACTGCTGGACAACGTCCTCCTCATGTCTCCACGTGACCACCCGGCTCTCTGTGAGTCTCTGTGAGTCTCTAGTGTACCTGTTGGTCTTCCAGATGTGTATGGTCTCTAGTGTACCTGTTGGTCTTCCAGATGTGTATGGTCTGTAGTGTACCTGTTGGTCTTCCAGATGTGTATGGTCTCTAGTGTACCTGTTGGTCTTCCAGATGTGTATGGTCTCCGGGTCGGAGATGCCGTGTTTTCCCGCCTGGTCGTCCAGCAGGTCAAAGAAGTATTTGACAGCCAGGGGGACGGGACGGCTGGTGCTGAGGATCACCGTGAACAGGTCGTCTACGAACTTCTGCAACGTGCCCTGAAGAACACGAAGGAGGAAGAGTCAAAATGATGGTTTACGATATACCAGTATTGACGACATCAATATAATGTTAATAATACACATATGATAATATTGTGTAAATAATCAGCTGTGTGGTTACAGACTCTCTCTCCTCCTCCCTACACTCAGATTTTCAGTGTCATTTTACCAAAAAAGAGACAAAATGCTAAATAAACATAACGCGTTCTCACATACGCTCCTGGTTAGAGCCCCGCGGGACTGATACCGACGCACCGAGTTACTATTTAGCGTCAGTATGAGGTCGGGGTGGATGGACGGGTCAAACAGACTTCTGTTGGCGTCAACGCTGATTTATCTGACCTTTCTTTTGTGATGTAACTTAATTAACGCCCGTTCCATTAAAAACTAAGTAAACCTACGTTGGAGGTTTATTTTGAAAAGAGACTGTATCCATGTAACAAGAATAAACTGACCATAGATGAGAATAAACTGACCCTAGAGGAGAGTAAACTGACCTTAGAGGAGAGTAAACTGACCCTAGAGGAGAGTAAACTGACCCTAGAGGAGAGTAAACTGACCTTAGAGGAGAGTAAACTGACCCTAGAGGAGAATAAAGTGACACTAGAGGAGAGTAAACTGACCCTAGAGGAGAATAAACTGACCCTAGAGGAGAGTAAACTGACCCTAGAGGAGAGTAAACTGACCCTATAGGAGGATAAACTGACCCTATAGGAGAATAAAGTGACCCTAGAGGAGAGTAAACTGACACTAGAGGAGAGTAAACTGACCCTAGAGGAGAGTAAACTGACCCTAGAGGAGAGTAAACTGACCCTAGAGGAGAGTAAACTGACCCTATAGGAGGATAAACTGACCCTAGAGGAGAGTAAACTGACACTAGAGGAGAGTAAACTGACCCTAGAGGAGAGTAAACTGACCCTAGAGGAGAGTAAACTGACCCTAGATGAGAGTAAACTGACCCTAGAGGAGAGTAAACTGACCCTAGAGGAGAGTAAACTGACCCTGGAGGAGAGTAAACTGACCCTAGAGGAGAGTAAGCTGACCCTAGAGGAGAGTAAACTGACCCTAGAGGACAATAAACTGACCCTAGAGGAGAATAAAGTGACCCTAGAGGACAATAAACTGACCCTAGAGGAGAGTAAACTGACCCTAGAGGAGAGTAAACTGACACTAGAGGAGAATAAACTGACCCTAGAGGAGAGTAAACTGACACTAGAGGAGAATAAACTGACCCTAGAGGAGAGTAAACTGACCCTAGAGGAGAGTAAACTGACCCTAGAGGAGAGTAAACTGACCCTAGAGGAGAGTAAACTGACCCTAGAGGAGAGTAAACTGACACTAGAGGAGAGTAAACTGACCCTAGAGGAGAATAAACTGACCCTAGAGGAGAGTAAACTGACCCTAGAGGAGAATAAACTGACCCTAGAGGAGAGTAAACTGACCCTAGAGGAGAATAAACTGACCCTAGAGGAGAGTAAACTGACCCTAGAGGAGAGTAAACTGACCCTAGAGGACAATAAACTGACCCTAGAGGAGAATAAACTGACACTAGAGGAGAGTAAACTGACCCTAGAGGAGAGTAAACTGACCCTAGAGGAGAATAAACTGACACTAGAGGAGAGTAAACTGACCCTAGAGGAGAGTAAACTGACACTAGAGGAGAGTAAACTGACCCTAGAGGAGAATAAACTGACCCTATAGGAGGATAAACTGACCCTAGAGGAGAGTAAACTGACACTAGAGGAGAGTAAACTGACCCTAGAGGAGAGTAAACTGACCCTAGAGGAGAGTAAACTGACACTAGAGGAGAGTAAACTGACCCTAGAGGAGAATAAACTGACCCTAGAGGAGAGTAAACTGACCCTAGAGGAGAGTAAACTGACCCTAGAGGAGAATAAACTGACCCTAGAGGAGAGTAAACTGACCCTAGAGGAGAGTAAACTGACCCTAGAGGACAATAAACTGACCCTAGAGGAGAATAAACTGACACTAGAGGAGAGTAAACTGACCCTAGAGGAGAGTAAACTGACCCTAGAGGAGAGTAAACTGACCCTAGAGGAGAGTAAACTGACCCTAGAGGACAATAAACTGACCCTAGAGGAGAATAAAGTGACACTAGAGGAGAGTAAACTGACCCTAGAGGAGAGTAAACTGACACTAGAGGAGAATAAACTGACCCTAGAGGAGAGTAAACTGACCCTAGAGGAGAGTAAACTGACCCTATAGGAGGATAAACTGACCCTAGAGGAGAATAAACTGACCCTAGAGGAGAGTAAACTGACCCTGGAGGAGAGTAAACTGACCCTAGAGGAGAGTAAACTGACCCTAGAGGAGAGTAAACTGACCCTAGACTGGTACCTAGAGAGTCATAGTGTGAAGCGTCTGGATGCCGACCGAGCGTCTGTATTTGCTGAGTTGGGAGTGAGAAGGTGTTTATTGTGTAGTGAAACTCTGACAGCTCTATCTGTATATGTGCACTTGGATGCAAGAGACTGTTGTTGCTGGATTCCCATGTGAGTTATTATTATTATTGTTATTATTATAGACCAAAATCATACAGCTGAATAGAGACGGACATTTTTGATGAAATACTGTAAAACAACGGCACATCTTTCAGATGGAAACATCGTTTGCCCGTTAAAAGTCATGCAATGAAACTAGGCTACAATACATTTTCAGAAATATACTATAATATCACAAATATCAGGATTATAGAATCATTAGAACAGAGATACATTTCACCAGCTCTCAGGTACTGTATGGACTCCCTCCATACTCCATCCATACTCCATCCATACTCCATCCCTACTCCATCCCTACTCCATCCCTACTCCATCCCTACTGCATCCCTACTCCATCCCTACTCCATCCCTACTCCATCCCTACTCCATCCCTACTCCATCCATACTCCATCCATACTCCATCCATACTCCATCCCTACTCCATCCATACTCCATCCATACTCCATCCATACTGCATCCCTACTCCATCCCTACTCCATCCCTACTCCATCCCTACTCCATCCATACTCCATCCATACTCCATCCATACTCCATCCCTACTCCATCCCTACTCCATCCATACTCCATCCATACTCCATCCATAGTACATCCATAGTAGATCCATACTCCATCCATAGTAGATCCATGCTCCATCCATACTCCATCCATACTCCATCCCTACTCCATCCCTACTCCATCCCTACTCCATCCCTACTCCATCAATACTCCATCCATAGTACATCCATAGTAGATCCATACTCCATCCATAGTAGATCCATGCTCCATCCATACTCCATCCATACTCCATCCATACTCCATCCATCCTCCATCCATAGTGTGTGTGAGTGTACCTTCATGGAGAGCAGGCGGGTCAGGTAGATCTCGGGGATGGCCTTGGCCCTCTCTCTCTCCCTCAGGCTGCCTCGCCGGTGTTTGGGCAGCTCCGGCTCCTCGCTGGCTTTCACCAGATGCCACAACCTCACTCCACCTTCGTCTGCATCCTCCAGCATCGGAGTCTCTGCACAGGTTCACACGCTTTATTCAGTACAGTTCACCGACCGTCACCATCAGATACACAGAGAGGTGGTTAGTGGAAGCAACAATGATATCCAGGAGTCAGTTTGATCACTGTGAGCAGATTTATTACGACGATAACGGCGTTCTGGTGTTAACTCACTCTCTCCTGCCACGTAGTCGTGGTTGTCATGGTGAATGTGTTTGGTGTGGCGAGGGACCAGCGCTACCGTCGCCCCGTCTGGGACCTGATGAGGAACGACACAGAACATTCAGTCAGTCAGTTATGAGACCACAAACCTCCTCTTTCTACCGGCAGTGAGTCAACGTGTGTCTGTGACCTCTGACCTTGTAGTGCTGCAGCGTGTTGAGGCGTTTCCAGTTGCCCTGAACCACAGACGTCAAGTCCTCGTCTGACAGGATGAGGTGACCGGCGACGCCAGAACGCCACTCTGAGCGATAGACGGCAGACAGACAGTCAGCACAGGGTGAGTGTGGAGGTCAAGGGTAGAGTAGTTCTAGTTTGTATTTTATTTGAGTTTTGACTTTTCAATTGAATCTGACTTTAGTTTGAGTTAGTTTTCAGACTGAGTTTTCTAGTTTCTCAGAAAGGTTTAGCTTTAGTTGTTTTTAGTGCCAGCAGGTTTAATGTCTCAGAAGTATTTAACTACGTATACAGACAAAGTATAAGGGCTGCCCCCTCGTAGTGGATTAGTCGTCTAATCGGTCGACTAAGATTTCTTTAATCGATTAGTCCTTTTTTAATCATAATAATACATTTCATTAGGCGGTGCCTTTCAGGACACCTTACAAAGATAAAAGAAATACTTGAACGGACAAAAACACGACAAAAACACCAGCAGAGCAAATACAACAGAAGACATTTAAGTAGAGACGTATGAGGGGGAATAAAACAGTAACAGCGTGAAGGGGAGGACACACAGATGCTTTTTCATGCTGAATGACTTATTTCTAAGAAACTTGTGAGCTCATCTCTGGTAAACACCAGAAATAAAGTGGTGCTTTAGTGGGATTATCTGTGGAGAAACTCAGTTTAACAGATCTGTTCATTAAATCAACTAATCGATTAGTCGACTGAGAATGTCTTTGGTGGAGGACGGCCCTATAAAATATAAATACATGGTTGAGAGCTGTGAAGGAATGTTTAAATCTCTTGATTTGTGAATCAACTTGAGTCGTCTCTCACTACCAGAAGAAGAAGAAGAAGAAGACATCCGAGCTGAGCTGAACAGCTCGGTGGTTAAATGACAATATTTAAATCATGTTCTTGTTATTAAACTCTACTGCATGTGAAAAACAACAGGGATTCATTATGAAGCGGTTGCAGCGCGGCGGCGTCTCCTGGAAGTTCCTTCAGTTTCTGGGGTTCAACGGAACCAGAGAGAGGACGGAAATTTATGCCGTCTCCTTTTTTCAGTCGTGGTATATTATTAGAGCTAAAAAAACTAAAACTGAAATTAAATTACTTTCATTTTTATATTTATTAGTTTTTTATTCAGGGAATATTTAATTTTCACTGCTTATTTTTCTTTTAGTTTTAGTTAACGATAGTAACTCTGCTGTGGAAACGCTGGTTGGTGCCAATAAAACAGAGAGAGATACTCACTAAATGTAATATATATAATATAATATGTGCATACACACTTCCAGCTGATTTACAGTATTTATTCCACAATAACGTGATGATGAGTTGGGTCCTTTCTTGTATTTATTATAGTCTGGCAGCAGGGGGCGCCACAGCTCAACACATGGAACAGAAAACCAACTCATCATTTATTTATCTCACTTTACTGTCACAGATTTCAGTGTGAATAGCAAAGATGCTTTCAGTGTGAGAGGTGTGGATTCTCACCGAGGTCCAGTGAGTCTGCGTGGGGTCGGTGGGAGAAGGAGGTGCCCTTGTAGACCTGATCCAGCAGCTTCTCCTTCACCTGTGTGATGGTGTCAATGTCCAGCACTTTGGAGGGCAGCGGCTGGCTCTCGTTCACTCCTCCACCCTGAACCAACACGTTCAGAGTCTGCAGAAGAAGAAAGACAGAAAGAGGGGTGAGAGAATGACAGAGGAAATAACAACGACATCTCCCTGAAGGTCGCGGTGGATGTCTGGGATTCTTTAATTAGATGATCGTTGGTTTAAAGTCAGAGTTCTCCTCACCAGAGTCTTGTACTCCACATCCTCTCTCAGCAGGCGGTTGTCATTGAGGGTGTACTTGGCCTTGCCGGTCACGGCGTCCACCGGTCCTTTATCCACCTGGTGCTTTATGGCCCTGAACAGCATGTAGAGAGACTCCCCCGCTGAGTCCTGCACAAACACACTGAAGTCTATTAGCACTCTCCTGGAGAGGATGAAGGACGTTACCTCCTTTACATCAGTCACTTTGTGCCAAAGAGGCTGAAAAGTTCACATCCCACAAAATCAAAGTCTATCTGGACTTTTCTTCGACTGTTTACTTAAAGAGCGGATTCATCTGCGTTCTGTTCTGTGACTTTGTTAATCAAAGTGAGCTAATCAATAAGGTTATAAATAAAGTGAACGCTAGCTCTAGCTGAGTCAACGTTAGCTGTGATCAGTTTGTCTGAAAGATTTAGTTTGGATTTTTTGAATTGGGGTTGGATGTATACTCCTGTGTTCCGAGAGGAAAATTACTGTTTTTGTGAATGGAGTCTGGTGGCTTTGAAGTGAGTGATATAACGGCTTCAGATCCCCGTCAGAAAGGGCTGTCTGACGGCGAGGTAAAGGACTGTCTGATGTACTGTATTAATACACTGACTATAAGGATGTATATATATATACTGGACATGTAGCAGCGTCATCATGCAGAAACCTACGTCAGGTCACCATGTGGGGAAAAGTTTTTAGAAGGACTTGAAGGGAAAATAACATTTTGATGCTAAAACATAGGAACTTTAACTGAAATATGAGTGTTGGGGTTTGAACACATGAGGAACACCAGTGGGAAGCCACAGAATGATATAAATAAATACAAATAATGGACCCGCCCTTTAAGATTAGTGGACACAGGCTATTTTTATAACACCATTCCCTCTGCATGGGAACATTTGTGATGAAGTTTCCCCTTGGCACTTCACAGATGTCAGTACTGTGACCTCTGGACTGAGCATTCATCTGCTATTAAACCCTAAACCCTCCATTCACAAACTGAAATGCCGTTTGATTGAGTAGTTTGAGCAGACGGATATGAGTTGACTGACCCTGACGAAAGCATAGAGGCAGATGGACATCCAGTTGGTCAGCAGCTTCTCCACCACCGTCTCCGTTCTGCAGAGAACAAACAGTCTGAATCAGAGAGGAGCATCTTTAAACCACCTTTAACCACATTCCTCCTCCTCCTCCTCCTCCTCCTCTTCCTCCTCCTCCTCCTCCTCCTCCTCCTTACCGTCGCAGCATCAGTTTGGGGTTCTTGGCCACATACTGCTCCACCAGGTCGTTGAGGAGAGTTTTGAGGATGTCGGTGAAATACTCCAGTTTGCCGTGCAGCGACACCGTCAGCAGGGACGCCACGTAGGCCCGGTCTCTGGGAGAGAACGTCCGCTGGCTCTCCAGAGTGTGAATGAACTGAGAGGAAGAGAAGAGTGAAGAATTATCCCTCCGTTCACAATGTAGGCGAAGAATGAAAGGGATAGTTCAGCTGTTTCTCAGTGGGGTTGTATGAGGTTCTTCTTCATAGTCAGTGTGTTACCTACAGTAGAGGTTCTTCTCCATAGTCAGTGTGTTACCTACAGTAGAGGTTCTTCTCCATAGTCAGTGTGTTACCTACAGTAGAGGTTCTTCTTCATAGTCAGTGTGTTACCTACAGTAGATGTTCTTCTTCATAGTCAGTGTGTTACCTACAGTAGAGGTTCTTCTCCATAGTCAGTGTGTTACCTACAGTAGAGGTTCTTCTTCATAGTCAGTGTATTACCTACAGTAGATGTTCTTCTTCATAGTCAGTGTGTTACCTACAGTAGATGTTCTTCTTCATAGTCAGTGTGTTACCTACAGTAGATGTTCTTCTCCATAGTCAGTGTATTACCTACAGTAGATGTTCTTCTTCATAGTCAGTGTATTACCTACAGTAGATGTTCTTCTTCATAGTCAGTGTGTTACCTACAGTAGAGGTTCTTCTCCATAGTCAGTGTATTACCTACAGTAGATGTTCTTCTCTATAGTCAGTGTGTTACCTACAGTAGATGACGGTCAGCACGCCTCCAGTTTAGAGAAACAGACAGGAGTTACTGCACGGGAGTAAAGTAATGAACTGCTGTGCTATGCTCTCTTCAAAGCCACCAGACTCCATTGAAAAAAACTGTAATTTTCCCTCTCAGAACACAGGAGCTGCTGGTCTACCGCTGCCTCCATCGGTCAGTTTGTTTGTGTTATTGTGTGACTTTAGTTAGTTCAGATTCATCAAAGTCACACAATAACACAAACAAACTACCTGATGGAGGCAGTGGTAGACCAGCAGCTCCTCTGATCTGAGAGGGAAAATTACAGTTTTTTTCAATGGAGTCTGGTGGCTCTGAAGAGAGCATAGATGAATACAAGAGCTTTATTTCCCCGTCAAAAAGGGCTGTCTGACGGCGAGGTAAAGTGGTGAAAATATTCTAAATATAGCGTACACTTATACTGATTTCTTTAGGTGTTTAAAACACATTTAGCTGCTGCCCCCCCATCCACAGCAGTTCATTACTTTACTCCCGTGCAGTAACTCCTGTCTGTTTCTCTAAACTGGAGGTGTGCTGACCATCATCTACTGTAGGTAATACACTGACTATGGAGAAGAACATCTACTGTAGGTAATACACTGACTATGAAGAAGAACCTCTACTGTAGGTAACACACTGACTATGGAGAAGAACATCTACTGTAGGTAACACACTGACTATGAAGAAGAACATCTACTGTAGGTAACACACTGACTATGAAGAAGAACATCTACTGTAGGTAATACACTGACTATGGAGAAGAACCTCTACTGTAGGTAATACACTGACTATGAAGAAGAACCTCTACTGTAGGTAACACACTGACTATGAAGAAGAACATCTACTGTAGGTAACACTGACTATGGAGAAGAACCTCTACTGTAGGTAATACACTGACTATGAAGAAGAACATCTACTGTAGGTAACACACTGACTATGGAGAAGAACATCTACTGTAGGTAACACACTGACTATGAAGAAGAACATCTACTGTAGGTAATACACTGACTATGGAGAAGAACCTCTACTGTAGGTAATACACTGACTATGAAGAAGAACATCTACTGTAGGTAACACACTGACTATGAAGAAGAACATCTACTGTAGGTAACACACTGACTATGGAGAAGAACATCTACTGTAGGTAACACACTGACTATGAAGAAGAACATCTACTGTAGGTAATACACTGACTATGGAGAAGAACCTCTACTGTAGGTAATACACTGACTATGAAGAAGAACCTCTACTGTAGGTAACACACTGACTATGAAGAAGAACATCTACTGTAGGTAACACTGACTATGGAGAAGAACCTCTACTGTAGGTAATACACTGACTATGAAGAAGAACATCTACTGTAGGTAACACACTGACTATGAAGAAGAACATCTACTGTAGGTAACACACTGACTATGGAGAAGAACCTCTACTGTAGGTAACACACTGACTATGAAGAAGAACCTCTACTGTAGGTAATACACTGACTATGGAGAAGAACCTCTACTGTAGGTAATACACTGACTATGAAGAAGAACCTCTACTGTAGGTAACACACTGACTATGAAGAAGAACATCTACTGTAGGTAACACTGACTATGGAGAAGAACCTCTACTGTAGGTAATACACTGACTATGAAGAAGAACATCTACTGTAGGTAACACACTGACTATGGAGAAGAACATCTACTGTAGGTAACACACTGACTATGAAGAAGAACATCTACTGTAGGTAATACACTGACTATGGAGAAGAACCTCTACTGTAGGTAATACACTGACTATGAAGAAGAACCTCTACTGTAGGTAACACACTGACTATGAAGAAGAACATCTACTGTAGGTAACACTGACTATGGAGAAGAACCTCTACTGTAGGTAATACACTGACTATGAAGAAGAACATCTACTGTAGGTAACACACTGACTATGAAGAAGAACATCTACTGTAGGTAACACACTGACTATGGAGAAGAACCTCTACTGTAGGTAACACACTGACTATGAAGAAGAACCTCTACTGTAGGTAACACTGACTATGGAGAAGAACATCTACTGTAGGTAACACACTGACTATGAAGAAGAACATCTACTGTAGGTAACACACTGACTATGGAGAAGAACCTCTACTGTAGGTAACACACTGACTATGAAGAAGAACCTCTACTGTAGGTAACACTGACTATGGAGAAGATCATCTACTGTAGGTAACACACTGACTATGGAGAAGAACCTCTACTGTAGGTAACACACTGACTATGAAGAAGAACCTCTACTGTAGGTAACACTGACTATGGAGAAGATCATCTACTGTAGGTAACACACTGACAATGGAGAAGAACCTCTACTGTAGGTAACACACTGACTATGAAGAAGAACATCTACTGTAGGTAACACACTGACTATGGAGAAGAACATCTACTGTAGGTAACACACTGACTATGGAGAAGAACATCTACTGTAGGTAACACACTGACTATGAAGAAGAACCTCTACTGTAGGTAACACTGACTATGGAGAAGATCATCTACTGTAGGTAACACACTGACAATGGAGAAGAACCTCTACTGTAGGTAACACACTGACTATGAAGAAGAACATCTACTGTAGGTAACACACTGACTATGGAGAAGAACATCTACTGTAGGTAACACACTGACTATGGAGAAGAACATCTACTGTAGGTAACACACTGACTATGGAGAAGAACCTCATACAACCCCACTGAGAAACACCTGAACTATCCCTTTAAATCCTCGCTCTGCTCGTGACCCTGATGGCGGCGGCGGTGATGATGATGACTACCTTGGTGAGGAAGAGTTTACTGTTGAGCAGGTTGGACAGCTGCACCAGGCCCTGCTCCACCGTCTGCCTCCGACACTCCTGAACGTCCAGGTCTCTCCTCAGAGGAGACTCCCGGTGGCCGGGGAAGAAGATGCGCTCGGCGTACCTCCGGTAGTCGAGGAAGGGGATGCCGGAGCCCACCAGGTCGCTGGACATGTCCATCATCTCCGTCATCAGGTCTGAATGCAGGGAGGAGGAGGAGGAGGAGGAGGAGGAGGAGGAGGAGGAGGAGATCAGCTTCTACTATACATCATATTTAAAGTGTGTGCTAGGAACAGTGCTGCAGCTGGTAAATATCGACACTGACTGTGTTGGCAGAATAAAGTAAAAGTCAGTTCATCCAGGAGGTGTGATGTCATGGAGGTGTGATGTCATGGAGGTGTGATGTCATAGGATGATCTCATGAGGCCAGAGAGAAAACAAAGTGGATTTGTTGGCCTCCACAAACTAAATTAAACTTCTCTTGCTCTCCTCTCTCCTTCCTCCCTTCCTCTCCTTCCTCCCTTCCTCTCCTTCCTCCCTTCCTTTACTCTCTTACCTGTGAACTCCTTCTTGCAGCGGTCTCTCACGCTGGTTTCCAGGTTCTCCAGTTGGATCTGGACCTTCTTGTAGTCTCTCAGAGCCTGCTTACTCTTCCTCCTGTCAGACAGCAACGAAGACAAGAACCAGAGGGTCAGGATGGGAGAGAAGAGAGAGAGAGGAACCAGAGGGTCAGACCGGGAGAGAAGAGGGAGAGAGGAACCAGAGGGACGGGAGAGACGAGAGAGAGAGGAACCAGAGGGACGGGAGAGACGAGAGAGAGAGAGAGGAACCAGAGGGACGAGAGAGAAGAGAGAGAGAGGAACCAGAGGGACGGGAGAGACGAGAGAGAGAGGAACCAGAGGGACGGGAGAGACGAGAGAGAGAGAGAGGAACCAGAGGGACGAGAGAGAAGAGAGAGAGAGGAACCAGAGGGACGGGAGAGAAGAGAGAGAGAGGAACCAGAGGGACGGGAGAGAAGAGAGAGAGAGAGGAACCAGAGGGACGGGAGAGACGAGAGAGAGAGGAACCAGAGGGACGGGAGAGAAGAGAGAGAGAGAGGAACCAGAGGGACGGGAGAGACGAGAGAGAGAGGAACCAGAGGGACGGGAGAGACGAGAGAGAGAGGAACCAGAGGGACGGGAGAGACGAGAGAGAGAGAGAGGAACCAGAGGGACGGGAGAGAAGAGAGAGAGAGGAACCAGAGGGACGGGAGAGAAGAGAGAGAGAGAGGAACCAGAGGGACGGGAGAGAAGAGAGAGAGAGAGGAACCAGAGGGACGGGAGAGAAGAGAGAGAGAGAGGAACCAGAGGGTCAGGACGGGAGAGAAGAGAGAGAGAGGAACCAGAGGGTCAGGACGGGAGAGAAGAGAGAGAGAGGAACCAGAGGGACGGGAGAGACGAGAGAGAGAGAGAGGAACCAGAGGGACGGGAGAGAAGAGAGAGAGAGAGGAACCAGAGGGACGGGAGAGACGAGAGAGAGAGGAACCAGAGGGACGGGAGAGACGAGAGAGAGAGAGAGGAACCAGAGGGACGGGAGAGAAGAGAGAGAGAGGAACCAGAGGGACGGGAGAGACGAGAGAGAGAGGAACCAGAGGGACGGGAGAGACGAGAGAGAGAGGAACCAGAGGGACGGGAGAGACGAGAGAGAGAGGAACCAGAGGGACGGGAGAGACGAGAGAGAGAGGAACCAGAGGGACGGGAGAGACGAGAGAGAGAGAGAGGAACCAGAGGGACGGGAGAGAAGAGAGAGAGAGGAACCAGAGGGACGGGAGAGAAGAGAGAGAGAGAGGAACCAGAGGGACGGGAGAGAAGAGAGAGAGAGAGGAACCAGAGGGACGGGAGAGAAGAGAGAGAGAGAGGAACCAGAGGGTCAGGACGGGAGAGAAGAGAGAGAGAGGAACCAGAGGGTCAGGACGGGAGAGAAGAGAGAGAGAGGAACCAGAGGGACGGGAGAGACGAGAGAGAGAGAGAGGAACCAGAGGGACGGGAGAGAAGAGAGAGAGAGAGGAACCAGAGGGACGGGAGAGACGAGAGAGAGAGGAACCAGAGGGACGGGAGAGACGAGAGAGAGAGAGAGGAACCAGAGGGACGGGAGAGAAGAGAGAGAGAGGAACCAGAGGGACGGGAGAGACGAGAGAGAGAGAGGAACCAGAGGGACGAGAGAGAAGAGAGAGAGAGGAACCAGAGGGACGGGAGAGACGAGAGAGAGAGGAACCAGAGGGACGGGAGAGACGAGAGAGAGAGAGAGGAACCAGAGGGACGGGAGAGAAGAGGGAGAGAGGAACCAGAGGGACGGGAGAGAAGAGAGAGAGAGAGAGGAACCAGAGGGACGGGAGAGAAGAGAGAGAGAGAGAGGAACCAGAGGGACGGGAGAGACGAGAGAGAGAGAGAGGAACCAGAGGGACGGGAGAGAAGAGAGAGAGAGGAACCAGAGGGACGGGAGAGACGAGAGAGAGAGAGAGGAACCAGAGGGACGGGAGAGAAGAGAGAGAGAGAGGAACCAGAGGGACGGGAGAGACGAGAGAGAGAGGAACCAGAGGGACGGGAGAGACGAGAGAGAGAGAGAGGAACCAGAGGGACGGGAGAGAAGAGGGAGAGAGGAACCAGAGGGACGGGAGAGAAGAGAGAGAGAGAGAGGAACCAGAGGGTCAGACCGGGAGAGAAGAGAGAGAGAGAGAGGAACCAGAGGGACGAGAGAGAAGAGAGAGAGAGGAACCAGAGGGTCAGGACGGGAGAGAAGAGAGAGGAACCAGAGGGACGGGAGAGAAGAGAGAGAGAGAGGAACCAGAGGGTCAGGACGGGAGAGAAGAGAGAGAGAGGAACCAGAGGGTCAGGACGGGAGAGAAGAGAGAGAGAGGAACCAGAGGGACGGGAGAGACGAGAGAGAGAGAGAGGAACCAGAGGGACGGGAGAGAAGAGAGAGAGAGAGGAACCAGAGGGTCAGGACGGGAGAGAAGAGAGAGAGAGAGAGAGGAACCAGAGGGACGAGAGAGAAGAGAGAGAGAGAGGAACCAGAGGGACGGGAGAGACGAGAGAGAGAGAGAGGAACCAGAGGGACGGGAGAGAAGAGAGAGAGAGGAACCAGAGGGTCAGGACGGGAGAGAAGAGAGAGAGAGGAACCAGAGGGACGGGAGAGACGAGAGAGAGAGGAACCAGAGGGTCAGGACGGGAGAGAAGAGAGAGAGAGGAACCAGAGGGACGGGAGAGACGAGAGAGAGAGAGAGGAACCAGAGGGACGGGAGAGACGAGAGAGAGAGAGAGGAACCAGAGGGACGGGAGAGAAGAGAGAGAGAGAGGAACCAGAGGGTCAGGACGGGAGAGAAGAGAGAGAGAGAGAGAGGAACCAGAGGGACGAGAGAGAAGAGAGAGAGAGAGGAACCAGAGGGACGGGAGAGAAGAGAGAGAGAGGAACCAGAGGGACGGGAGAGACGAGAGAGAGAGAGAGGAACCAGAGGGACGGGAGAGAAGAGAGAGAGAGGAACCAGAGGGACGGGAGAGAAGAGAGAGAGAGAGGAACCAGAGGGTCAGGACGGGAGAGAAGAGAGAGAGAGAGAGAGGAACCAGAGGGACGAGAGAGAAGAGAGAGAGAGGAACCAGAGGGTCAGGACGGGAGAGAAGAGAGAGAGAGAGAGAGGAACCAGAGGGACGAGAGAGAAGAGAGAGAGAGGAACCAGAGGGACGGGAGAGAAGAGAGAGAGAGAGGAACCAGAGGGACGGGAGAGACGAGAGAGAGAGAGGAACCAGAGGGACGGGAGAGACGAGAGAGAGAGAGGAACCAGAGGGACGGGAGAGAAGAGAGAGAGAGAGGAACCAGAGGGACGGGACGGGAGAGAAGAGAGAGAGAGAGGAACCAGAGGGACGGGAGAGAAGAGAGAGAGAGAGGAACCAGAGGGACGGGAGAGAAGAGAGAGAGAGGAACCAGAGGGTCAGGACGGGAGAGAAGAGAGAGAGAGGAACCAGAGGGACGGGAGAGAAGAGAGAGAGAGAGGAACCAGAGGGACGGGAGAGACGAGAGAGAGAGAGGAACCAGAGGGACGGGAGAGACGAGAGAGAGAGAGGAACCAGAGGGTCTAGTTTAACTCTGGATTAGTGGAAATCCAGTGAGATTGTGAAAAGGTTGACTCGTGTAATTTGACCCAGTAAACCTCCCACCAGTGAGGATCAGGGTTAATCGCCGGGTCATGCTGGGTCAGAATGGAAACACCCAAAGGTGAGGATCCTGATCCTACAGTCCTCATAACATCATTTACTAAATGAACATCATGCTGTACTGAAGAAGACTTGAAACTAGAGATTGAGACCATAAACTCATGTTTACAATGTTTACTGAGGGAATAAATCAATCAGAGACTTCTATAGAACCAGAGGAGTCGCCCCCTGCTGGCTGGTAGACAGGATGAAGGTTAAAGACTCTTCATCATTGACTTCTATAGAAGCAGAGGAGTCGCCCCCTGCTGGCTGGTAGACAGGATGAAGGTTAAAGACTCTTCATCATTGACTTCTATTCAACCAGAGGAGTCGCCCCCTGCTGGCTGGTAGACAGGATGAAGGTTTAAGACTCTTCATCATTGACTTCTATTCAACCAGAGGAGTCGCCCCCTGCTGGCTGCTAGACAGGATGAAGGTTAAAGACTCTTCATCATTGACTTCTATAGAACCAGAGGAGTCGCCCCCTGCTGGCTGGTAGACAGGATGAAGGTTAAAGACTCTTCATCATTGACTTCTATTCAGCCAGAGGAGTCGCCCCCTGCTGGCTGGTAGACAGGATGAAGGTTTAAGACTCTTCATCATTGACTTCTATTCAACCAGAGGAGTCGCCCCCTGCTGGCTGGTAGACAGGATGAAGGTTAAAGACTCTTCATCATTGACTTCTATTCAACCAGAGGAGTCGCCCCCTGCTGGCTGCTAGACAGGATGAAGGTTAAAGACTCTTCATCATTGACTTCTATTCAACCAGAGGAGTCGCCCCCTGCTGGCTGCTAGACAGGATGAAGGTTAAAGACTCTTCATCATTGACTTCTATTCAACCAGAGGAGTCGCCCCCTGCTGGCTGCTAGACAGGATGAAGGTTAAAGACTCTTCATCATTGACTTCTATAGAACCAGAGGAGTCGCCCCCTGCTGGCTGGTAGACAGGATGAAGGTTAAAGACTCTTCATCATTGACTTCTATTCAACCAGAGGAGTCGCCCCCTGCTGGCTGCTAGACAGGATGAAGGTTAAAGACTCTTCATCATTGACTTCTATAGAACCAGAGGAGTCGCCCCCTGCTGGCTGCTAGACAGGATGAAGGTTAAAGACTCTTCATCATTGACTTCTATAGAACCAGAGGAGTCGCCCCCTGCTGGCTGCTAGACAGGATGAAGGTTAAAGACTCTTCATCATTGACTTCTATAGAACCAGAGGAGTCGCCCCCTGCTGGCTGCTAGACAGGATGAAGGTTAAAGACTCTTCATCATTGACTTCACTTCTCAGACCTGGAGGTTAAACATGCACAGAAACACACGGCCGACCTACTGACCTGTAGATGAGCACGATGATGAGGACGATGAGGGCCACGATGGACGCCCCGACCCCGACTCCGATCTGAGCCTCCAGAGGGAAGGTGGCCAGGCTGAGGTTGTCATACTGGACCTTACCCAGGGAGAAGTTCAGGTTGCCCATTTGGACCTGAAACACACAAACACAGCAGCGTCCTCGTCAGGTCACACAGTCCCGTCCTCCGTGACGAGTCAAGACGTGATGATGTGTCTGTGGTCTTAAAGGGACTCACTGTGAACTCAGGCAGGTTGTCGGAGCCCTCTCGTTTCCTGCCGTTGGCTGCCGGCACCGGCTGCTGAGGTGGCGGCTCGCAGTACAGATGGTTTTTGGTCAGGGTCTTCACGGCACACACACCCTCCCCGACCAACACCACCACCTCCTCCTTAGTGATGGCCTCGTCCAGGTTCTCCCCCTGACAACACACCATCACACGGTTTATCTCTCACTCTCCCTTCTGTTTAATCTGACTGGGAGATTTAAAAGTGGACAGAATGGTTTCAGCTGTTTCTCTGTGAGGACTGATCAACAGATAGTGTTTATAATAGTTGTATTTACTATAATAACAGCTGTTTAAGCATGATTCAGGCTTCTGTTCTGTCCCACCACAATGATCAATATCACTGCTAACACCCGAGGCTGCAGTCAGTCGGCCATGAGAACAAGAAGACTACAGGAACACTCTTCTGCTTTTTACACACAGCTAGTGTGTAATGTTTGTCTGCTGCCTCTTTAAATAAATAATTATGACAATAAAGGGTTGTAACTAGGGCTGTCAAAGTTAACGCAAATTCATTTTAACGCCACTAATTTCTTTGACGCAACTTGTGATTTTTAATTAACCTCTTAAAAATCCGATGAGCTGCCGATCTTTCGGAGGTCGTAGCGGCTCAGTTTTAAAGCTAGAGTGAAGATCCTGGTATCATAGTAAACTAGAGAACCTGATGAATCCATCGGTACCAACCAGGTCAGACTAGCTGGTCATGAAGGAGGTTAAATAACACTCCTAACTGACACTAAATTGTGGAGAGGAAAAACTGTCATGTCCATGTTCAAAGGGGTCCCTTGACCTCTGACCTCCAGATCAGTGAATGTAAATGGGTTCTATGGGTACCCACGAGTCTCCCCTTTACAGACATGCCCACTTTATGATCATCACATGCAGTTTGGGGCAAGTCATAGTCAAGTCAGCACACTGACACACTGACAGCTGTTGTTGCCTGTTGGGCTGCAGTTTGACATGTTATGATTGGAGCATATTGTTTTATGCTAAATGCAGTACCTGTGAGGGTTTCTGGATCAATATCTGTTATTGATCTGTGTTGTTAACTGATTTACAATAATAAATATATATATACATTTACATAAAGCAGCATATTTGTCCACTCCCATGTTGATAAGAGGATTAAATACTGGACTGATCTCCTTTAAGGTTCATTTAGAACAGATGAAAGATGTGATTCATTTGTGATTAATGGTGATGAACTATGTTATTGGACTGACAGCCCTGGCTGTGACTTCAGCCATCATCTATCTGTGCGTCTCCTCTGACCTCCAGCTGGATGAAGCTGCCGGGGTTGTAGCGGTAGGCCTTCTGAGGTTCCTGCTGGTTCAGGCGCTTCAGGACGGGGTTTTGCTTGTAGCTGAAGGTCTCGGAGTTCAGACGGCTGAAGTCAAAGCGCAGGTTGTCCAGCAGAAACTCTGCGGTGAACTTTGACCCCCAGGCGGAGGAGTCCACCATGGGAGAGCGGCACAGGATGAGGGAAGAGGAGTTGACCTCGCAGCGCTCCGTGAACTGAAGAGACGGGGAGGGAGCAGAACAGACGTCGAGTAAAGGAAGACGGCTGACTTCAGATCAGAAATAAAGAAGAACACACACTGACTGACCTCTCTGACGGAGCAGAGAGCGTCTCCAGGACAGACAGGTTCACTCCTCCTCTTCCTCCTCCTCCTCCTCCTCCTTTTATTCTGGCTGATTGACTGGAGGGGAGCGGCGGTCACCACCATGCGGGGCTCCTGCACCACGTCCAGGTTGTGGCCCGACACGTAGATCTGCCGACCGCCACTAAAAACAGACAGAGGACTCGTCAGTGTCACAGCGAACAGCTGTCATCAGTAGGGAACAAGAGGTGAAGGGCGGACTCCCGAACTCACTGCAGGAAGCTCTTTGCTGGCGTGGCGTGGGTGATGTTGGGGTTGTGGGTGTAGCGGTAGGCTTCCGCGTGGAGGTGGCGCTGGCTGCTGCCGTAGTGCAGCGTGACCCGGTGATCTCCCGTCTTATTACTGCTTCCTGTCACACACTGAACTCTGCTTTTCTGCACCTCGGACACACTGAGGAGAGACACGTTAATACACAAGGAGGTCAAAGGTCAGACTGACGGAGGGAACGTTAAATGAATCATCAGCAGGCCGTCATTCAGCCAATAGATAATGTCCACCTCTCTCTGTGTGTGTGTGTGTGTGTGCGTGAGCGTCTTACATGTGACAGGGCACCCCCCCCACGGTGATGGCGAGGTCTGAGGGACGTCCCGTCAGAAGGTTTAGGCCATCGATCGTCAGGGACGTCCCTCCGGCTTTGGGCCCCCTTTTAGGAGACACCCCCATCACAAACGGGTCCTGAGAGGGACGAGAGGATGGACGGTTAGAAGACAATCAACCTCAATAAGTCAATCAAAATTGATATTCATCAATAGATCGATCTAAATAGTCGTCTGGTTTAGCTGAATGGTTCCTTAAAGGACCTCTTCTCTATGTTGAGTAAACTGAGCCCTCACTGAGGGACATGTCTTATGGATACTTCATATTACAGTTGGTGCATAACAATAACAGAACTGATGAACTGTACATTAACCCAAATAGTGAACGCGATAACTGCAGGAAGTTTGTGGATGAATTTTGAGCAGATAATATTCACGTCCGTATCATAACAACGGCTTGTATATCCTCCGTCCTCGCTCTTCCTGGTTCCCTCTGAATGCTGAATACGGACTACCGCCGCCTGCTGGTGAGGAGAGTTATTCCCTCTCACCAGGAGCAGAACGTACGAGCTGACTGGCCGTCGGCGTGTTCAAGTGCAACCTGTTGGCCGAGACAAAGACGACGTGAGGCGACGCAACGGTCGGCGTTCATCACCGCTAGTTCTTTGATGTCGGCTTGGTGCGTCTGGGCTTTTACAACCGTTAAAATCAAGAAGGCCTCGCGACCCCCCTGTGAAGCTTTGACGACCCCTAGTGGGGGTCGGGACCCCCAGGTTGGGAACCAGTGGCTGTTTGCTTCTGCAACAACACAACAACGGGTCAACAAAGCCTAATCTAACTGACTATATTAAAGCTGATATGTAATCTACTATATTAAAGGTGATATGCAGAGTACCTGGTAGCTGAACGTCTGGCTGGACAGACCAAACTCTCCTCCGCTCACTTTCACAGACATGAGTCCGACCTTCTCTCCTCCGCTGGCTTTGGTCCTGCACACGATCCTGAAACACAGACGACACTCTTGAGACAGTTGTTCTTAATAAAGCAGAGTCAGACATGCATTCTGACAATATTGAATCAAGCTGATCAGTCAATGACACTTTTGCAAAGACCTTTTTTTTTTTCTTTTTAGATAAGATAAAAGACTTTATTGATTCAGAGGGAATCTGTCGGGCAGCAGCTGCAGAACAACATATTAACTATTGAGATTATCAACAAGGTGCAAAAACCAAATGTACACAATGTCAGGAATGTAAACGGTTAACGGTGACGATCATAAATAAACTCAAATAAACAGCATGCTATTACTGGTTAATTAGCAGTAAACTCAAAGTCCAGCTGAGGCTGATGAAGGTCATTAGTTCTGCAGGTATTTGGTCATAAAACAAAGTGTTGGACAAATTAAATATACGATGAGGTGTTTAATAGCAACAAGGGATCCCCCCCCCTCCAACATATGAGTAGCCTTCTGAAAACCGGGTCTGCAGTTGATTTGTCACGTCATTATATCATATTATAGCATTTTCTGTGGGTCAAAGAATGGACTAATTGTTGCAGCTCTTCTTTCTTAAACATTCCTATGAGAACCACACAAAATAGTTTTGTCTAATCTTTATTATTTACTTTTTTTTTTATTGTTTTTTGAAAACAAAAAGACAACAACAATCCCATATTATTTATGAGTTTGTTTTGCAGTCTTTACCTTTTGAGAAATCTGCTCGAAATTCACAAATGATTCCATCAAATTCCCTTAAAAAGATGAAATAAAGAAGTGGGCGTGTACCTGGAGGAGACCTCGTAGAGGCCGGGGATGACGGTGCAGGGGATCCCGGCTACTAACACCGAGAGGAGGATGTCTTCGGCCTTCTGGCCCAGGTTGGAGCCGGAGATGGTCACCATGGTCCCGCCTTCCAGCAGGCCGGAGAGCGGCTCAATCTGAGGGAGGTCAGGAAATGATTCATTTAACACAACAATACACAGTTTGCAAACGGTGATGATGTTCGTAAGTGTGAAGTACGGCGGAGTGCAATAGCTTGTCAAACTATCTAAGAGGACATGAAGCACCAAAGATCACTAATGCAACCTAAACACAGCGTGTAACGCTACGAGCATACGAGTCACTGGATGCTAACAGCTCCGTTACCTGTGGTCGTGTCCAGAACGTCAAATACCACGACACCGACTCAAGAGCTTATTGACTTTTAAAACGGGTGCTACAAACACATATTTGATTGTGTCTTGAGGCCAGTAGTAGTCATGTTTAATGGTTGGTGCCGCCAGTGGTTTGTTTTAATAAGTGACCGTGTTAACTGGTGACTCTCAGCCGTGGTCGCTCGTATGAGACGGCAGCTCTGAGAACACAAACGGAACATGTAGGTGTCCTCGTAAAAGCCTTCAATCCATTTTAAATACATACTCATCTGTGTTTATTATCTACGCCGACCATTTATGTAAGTTACTACGAGCAACCACGAACGCTTTGGGCTCAGGGTCAACAGTTAACACGGTCACCTGTTACACCGAAACACCTGTTGCTCTGAAACGGTCGGAATCCTGTAGAACAAGTCTGAGAGACCACGGATGCCTTTTCTTAAATACTACGACAGACAAACTACACTTTATTATTATTTTTCTTTATTATTATTTTTGATCATTTATTACTATTTTTACTATTATTAATTAATTTATTTTATTTTATTTATTAAGTTTCCAATGCATTATTTAATTGTGTTTTTCTGATATGTTTATTATTACAAAACTAGTGTTTTATCAAGAGTTCTGTAGAACTTGAGTTCACTGTTGGAATATCGATGCTGACGGCCGAACACGAAACAAGCAGACATTCTGATGCTGGGAACAGTTTTAATTCAACGTTTAAAACTCGCCAACTCGTCTGGAAGGCCGGGGCAGAACACCATCTTCATCGCCAAAATGCTTGCGTATGTTTTTGATGACGTCAGCTGTAAAAGAGTCTCTAAGAAACATTCTGGATGGACGGGGTAACTTTCTAATGCAAGTGCCAATTTATTTCAGAGAGAGCTCTGTAATCGTGACTACAGTAGAAGCAACATAAATGTTGTATTCTGCTCGTTGTTCCCACACACCTGAAATAAAGAGCGAAGAGGTCAAAGGTCAGGACTCACCGAGTGGATGACAGGGGCGGGGCACGTCTGCTGTACCGGTTCACTGCAGGAGGCTGAGTACAAGCAGCTGGCGTGAGCGCCGCCGCACCACACACAGCCGTACTTGTGGTCCGCCGTGTGGCAGCGGCTGCAGTCGGAGCGCCCCACGGAGCAGTTATACAGCGTCACTGAGGGAACAACGGACGGACACACACCGGCATCAGTCAGCGGTCACGAGAGACGACGAGGAAACACTCTCTGAGGATAATAACCTCACCGTATAGATCAGGAGAGCTGTCCACGTGGAAGGTGTCCCTCCTCTTCACGTACACCATGGCGTTGTACTCCTCCACTGGAGCAGAGTAGGAGTACTGGACAGACAACGGTTTCATTTTATAGTTAAATAAATACACTTGAACATTATCAGTTTAATCCTCACTTTACCATCATTCATCACATTAACTGGATCCCTGTGGTATAAAGCTCTACAGTATATTCCTGTTGGTCTCAGAAGATATTATTTAAATGAATGTCTGTTAAAGGAATACTTCACCCTGAACGTGACTGTATATTCATTACTCTCCCTGTGTTACCTTGAAGTCTTGAAGTCTTAGTTTTTCTTAGTCCATCAGTGGACTTATCGGTTGTTTTGGTCTTTTAGTCCACTGAGATTTCTTTAGTTGATTTGACATTGTTTATGCAGCTTGCACGGCACCGTTATTATCGTCCACTAACGGTGTTTGTTTTCACCATGACGGCTCAGACTGTTATTATCAGTGTCTGACAACATTAAGGAAAGAGTTTCGATCAAGGAGAAGACTTGTTCTGAGATCTGGTGAAACGTGAAACATGAGTGGCAGCCGGTCAGAGTTTGTTGTGTTGGAGTGCAGAAAGCGTTGCTTAGTGTTTTCTAAAAGATTCTCAGTGTCATGGCTGAATATTTAGGGCACGTGTCCACCATCGTATTCTTTAAATTCTTTGCAACTGGAGCGGGACTTGGACACGATAACAAACACACCAGATCAAGAGAAAGGTTTTATGTCTCTGTAGGGTCCTTTCCTTAAAGGTCCCATATCGTACAAAGTGAGATTTTCATGTCTTTTATATCATAAAGCAGGTTTAAGTCATATATAAATACTGTTAAACTATCAAAACGCTCAATATACGGAGAAATACACACAGCATGTATTCAGAAATTGTGCGTTTGAAACAAGCCGTCAGGATTTCTGTCCATTTGTGATGTCACAAATATACAATATATAGATCATTATACAGTTTTAAATGTAAACATTCTAAATGTGTCCCAGTTTATTTCCTGTTGCAGTGGATGTAAATAACATCAGCTGACAGGAAGTAAACATGGACCCAAGCTGTTGCCTAGCAATGCAATTCCATTGAAATGCACTAAAACGGGGCTTTTCAGACGGTGGGTGAATACAGGTATATCCAGGCAGACAGGATGAGGAAAATAAAGTGTTGTTTGAACATTACAGCATGTAAACATGTTCTAGTAGAAACACAAAATACAAGTATGAACCTGAAGATGAGCTGATATGGGACCTTTAATGTAGTCAGACACTGATAATACCAATCTGAGCCCGTCAGTGGGAACAACAAGAACTGTTAGTGGACGTAACGTTACATCGATGCTTGTTTCACTGCTGCTGTCTGCAGCCTTCTCCCTCGATACTGGACCCGTTTCAAAAACTGTTGTCCCCATGAGTCACTTGGACACAAACATGAGACAGTAGGGTTGAAAAAGACGGTTTCAGGGTTGTAAAGACCTGACTGCAGGGTTAGGGTTAGCACCACACACCTGGTGTAGCTGGCAGGTGATGTCAAAGTTTGATGGATTCATGTCATCAGTCTCCACGTAGGCGTCCACCACCACCGTCTGACCCTCGATGACCAGCACACACTCATAGTCCAGCTCCGTGTCCTGAACACACACACACACACACACACAGAGAGACTTGTGTTTAATGAAGGGGTCACCAGAGAGAGTGTGTGTGTGTGTGTGTGTGTGTGTGTGTGTGTGTGTGTACCTGGTAGAGGTGCAGGTTGCGGGCCAGTAAGGTGATCTTCCTCTCCACTCTGACGGGCAGCAGTGATGAACCCTGGACCTTCTCCACGCAGGGACACGCTGACGAACCCCAGCTGACGTAGGAGCCCTCGTCCCCCTGTCGTCCAACACACACACACACACACAGTATGAACACCCCCCTCCTCCTCACGTTTACATGCACACACACACACAGTATGAACACCCCCCTCCTCCTCACGTTTACATGCACACACACACACACACACACACACACACACACACGCGCACACACACACACACACGCGCACACACACTAACACACAATATTTCCCGATGATCCAGTGAGGCGTCTCAGTGATGCTGCAGATCAAACTACCCGTCTCCTGTTGATGTGATTATAAATGATTCTGAGGTTATTCTGAGTTTACTCGTTGAATAACGAGATGATCCCAGCGTGCATGGCGTGCACGGCGGTCAGCCACAGTTCCTTCTTCGACAGAACCACCACCGGTCGACGCCACGGTTGGATATTTTTAAATTCTCCACCTACAGTAAAGCCACTGAGCTGGAGACCGTTGTCTTAGCGGCCGTTCACATGTTGCGTCTAAAACACGTGAAAAACACCAGCCGTGGTGCTTTCATCCTCTTATCCAACGTGCTCGGGAGGTTGCACTATTTTAGCGCCTGCCGTTACTAAGCAACCAAAGCATGCACGCTGCGATGACGATGATGAATATCACGTCACCTTGACGATGACTTGATGATCGTCCAGTGGGACAGCCCTAAACCCTCAAGGACTCAAAGTCTGAGAGTCTGTGAGTGTGGACGTTTTGTCCTCCATGTCTTAAAGGGTTTACCTAAATGTACCGACTCATACTGAAGTAATCCTCTCAATCGTCACCTATGAGCCACTAAGAAGTGATTCTGTATCTGCAGAGTCATTCAGACCCAGTGTGGGAAATACTGTGTGGATGTAACCGTCACTTCTCTTTCATTCACCGCAGAACAAACAGGAGGAAACTTTCAACTTGAGATTTTAAAATAAAACTGAGCTGGAAGTGTGGAAAAACAGGAAAACTATTGACTCAAAAAACAGCAGGAGCAGCTGTTTTTCTTGGGAGCAAAAAGCAAAACATCAAAAGGAAGACAGGTGTCAGACGGAAGAGGAGGAGCAGGGGAGGCTAGTGAGGAGCTGGGAGCGCTGGGAGCGCTGGGAGGCTGCTGAAGAAGTAGTAGATGAAGAAGGAGGAGGAACAGGAGGAGGAGGAGGGAGGGAGGCGGTTGAACTCACCGGGAGGAAGGCGTCAGCTTGGTCATACTGGTAGTCCAGCTCTGAGTCAGCATCCAGCAGGTGGGGGAAGGATGGGGGGGCGTGGTCGACCTCACCGTCACCTGACAACACGGTGGCAGCGGAAAATGTAGCGGTGTCGTTTTCTGACTGGACGGCGCTCTCAGCGTGGACGTCTACTTCTTCTTTTGGCCAGAGGATCACCTCGGGGGCGGGGCTTCCTGCTTCAGTCTGGGAGTCTTGAGCGGGCATCAGGGTGGGGGTCTGGGTCGGGTCCAGGTAGAGGGAGGGCTCATCGTCGTCGAGGTCGCCCACGGAGAACGGCGTGGGCAGCGGGAAGCCAGACGAGGCCGGGGTGGGAGGCTCCGCCAGGCTCAAAGCTCCCTCGGCTTCCTGGGTGTCGCCGGGGGGCGACGCCGTCACCACCTCCAGGGGGGAGGTGTCCGGTTCACGGGGCGGGATGATCAGAGGCACCACGGGGTCCAGATCTCCACTGTCAGCCACGGTGACAGGCACCACCTCCATGGCGACGGTGGGCGTGACCACGGCACCGTCGGCGACACTTTGGGTGTCAACTAAAAGCTCTCCTGCTTCCTCCTTCCCGGTGGTGACCTGTGGGGGCGGAGGGGGAGTGGCTGCTGGCGTGGTGGATGGTTGGGTGCTGGGGGGCTGAAGGGGCAGGGTGGTGGGCGGGGCGGTCGGCTCCAGGCTGGTGGTGGTCGCGGGTTGCGTGGTGGGAGCAGGAGCAGTGGTTGGCTCCTGAGTGGTTGCCACAGTGACGGGGGCTGTTGTTGTTGCTGTTGTTGTTGTTGTTGTAGCGATAGTTGTTGATGATGTTGTTGTTGTGATTGTGGTTGTCATGGCGCTGGTTGTCATGGCGCTGGTTGTCGGGGCAGCCGTTGTGGTCGTGGCTGTCGTGATGACTTTAATAGGCTTGGTTGTGGGAGGAGCTGAGGTGGGGAGTTTAAACTGGAGGAGGAGGAAGAGGAGGAGGAGGAGGAGGAGGAGGACATGGGGAAACAGAAATAAAACAAATGGACAAAAAGGAAATATGGAATAACTCAACTTAAATGTGATGTTAAACACATGACCTGCTGGTATTGTTGCTCATGACACATGCACAGCGATGGTTTCTGTTAATGTGGGCTTGTTTATGAGACACAACAAAACATGTCTGGGCTCTGTGAACGTATGTAAACATAAATAATAATCATATCTAAACAGGAACACTTTCACCAGTTATTTACTTACCAGGTTCTTCTGAATCATAAACTACTGGAGCAGTCGGAGCAAGCCGACCAACTTCAAGAGCTTTTATTTTGAAAAAACATCACAACTGAAGCATTTTTTGTTTGGTACCCGATTTATCCTCCAACGTAAAGGACGTCTGTGTCCCTTTACGTTTTTTTGCAAATAAAAACGCACAATCAGCCGTTAGCCGTTTGTATGTATACTCCTGTGTTTACCATCAGACAGTCCTTTACCATCAGACAGTCCTTTACCATCAGACAGTCCTTTACCATCAGACAGCCCTTTACCATCAGACAGCCCTTTACCATCAGACAGTCCTTTACCATCAGACAGTCCTTTACCATCAGACAGTCCTTTACCATCAGACAGTCCTTTACCATCAGACAGTCCTTTACCATCAGACAGCCCTTTACCATCAGACAGCCCTTTACCATCAGACAGTCCTTTACCATCAGACATTCCTTTACCATCAGACAGTCCTTTACCATCAGACAGTCCTTTACCATCAGACAGTCCTTTACCATCAGACAGTCCTTTACCATCAGACAGTCCTTTACCATCAGACAGTCCTTTACCTCACCATCAGACAGTCCTTTACCATCAGACAGTCCTTTACCATCAGACAGTCCTTTACCTCACCATCAGACAGTCCTTTACCATCAGACAGTCCTTTACCATCAGACAGTCCTTTACCATCAGACAGTCCTTTACCATCAGACAGCCCTTTACCATCAGACAGTCCTTTACCATCAGACAGTCCTTTACCATCAGACAGTCCTTTACCATCAGACAGTCCTTTACCATCAGACAGTCCTTTACCATCAGACAGCCCTTTACCATCAGACAGTCCTTTACCATCAGACAGTCCTTTACCATCAGACAGTCCTTTACCATCAGACAGCCCTTTACCATCAGACAGTCCTTTACCATCAGACAGTCCTTTACCATCAGACAGTCCTTTACCATCAGACAGTCCTTTACCATCAGACAGCCCTTTACCATCAGACAGTCCTTTACCATCAGACAGCCCTTTACCATCAGACAGCCCTTTACCATCAGACAGTCCTTTACCATCAGACAGTCCTTTACCATCAGACAGTCCTTTACCATCAGACAGTCCTTTACCATCAGACAGTCCTTTACCATCAGACAGTCCTTTACCATCAGACAGTCCTTTACCATCAGACAGCCCTTTACCATCAGACAGTCCTTTACCATCAGACAGCCCTTTACCATCAGACAGCCCTTTACCATCAGACAGTCCTTTACCATCAGACAGTCCTTTACCTCACCATCAGACAGTCCTTTACCATCAGACAGCCCTTTACCATCAGACTGTCCTTTACCATCAGACAGCCCTTTACCATCAGACAGTCCTTTACCATCAGACAGCCCTTTACCATCAGACAGTCCTTTACCATCAGACAGTCCTTTACCATCAGACAGCCCTTTACCATCAGACAGTCCTTTACCATCAGACAGCCCTTTACCATCAGACAGTCCTTTACCATCAGACAGCCCTTTACCATCAGACAGTCCTTTACCATCAGACAGCCCTTTACCATCAGACAGCCCTTTACCATCAGACAGTCCTTTACCATCAGACAGTCCTTTACCATCAGACAGTCCTTTACCATCAGACAGTCCTTTACCATCAGACAGCCCTTTACCATCAGACAGCCCTTTACCATCAGACAGCCCTTTACCATCAGACAGTCCTTTACCATCAGACAGCCCTTTACCATCAGACAGTCCTTTACCATCAGACAGTCCTTTACCATCAGACAGCCCTTTCTGACGGGAGACTGAAGCCGTTATATCGCTCTCTTCAAAGCCACCAGACTCCATTCACAAAAACAGTGATTTTCCCTCTCAGAAGACAGGAGAGTAGCGGGTCTACCGCTGCATCCATCGCTTAGTTAGTTTGTGTGACTTTCTGTTCTGAACTAACGTGGCGTCCACAGCAGCACGATGCCGAGCTTCCTGCCGGTACTCCTGCCGGCTTCTACAAACTGGGAGCACGCCGACCGCCATCTAAGTTACTGTATTAATACACCGACTATAAGGATGTATATATACTGGACATGTAGCAGCGTCATCATGCAGAAACCTACGTCAGGTCACCATGTGGGGAAAAAGTTTTTAGAAGGACTTGAAGGGAAAATAAAATTTTGAAGCTAAAACATACTTTGAATATATGAAGATTTTACATGCGTCTTTGAGTTCTCTAAAAGCGCTATATAAGTTTAATTTATTATTATTAATATATGAGGAACACCAGGGGGAAGCTACAGGATAAAGAGGAGATATTGTGTATTAATGATGTAATTGATGTTTTACTGACAGGTATCCTGTGTGTGGAGGAGATTCACGCCGCTGGCTCGTTGTGTGATCAACTTACAATAAAACACCTTCACCAGAGAACCTGAATACATGAAGAGTCTCCACTTTCTACAACAGCGGCGGTTACTGGGTTTATTTCATTATACGATCTGTCTGAGTCACTTACATGTTGGTTGTAGATGATCACGCCCTCCTCACAGGTGGGCTTGTGGGTACACAAGTGCTGGTGGACACACCAGTTACATCCCCATCGGCTCAGAACACAACCACGGCAACTACACACAGAAATAACACAATGTACAGATCAGATACAGGAAATATGAATGATAATAATAATAATAATAATAATGATGATAATTATGATGATAACACGTGGAATGACATGGCAGCAAGGTGACAAAAGTGGGTATGAAGAGAAAGGTGGAGAGAGGTCTGAAGCTTTTTATCTGGAAGTGGGAGAAGGGAGAGGAGCATGGAGAGACATACAGTAAGTATTTGAATTATAACAGCCTCTCAGTACTTTAATATTGACATTTGGCCAGGAGCTGCAGCCAATGAGAGCGTGAGACACGGGTTGATGGTAAACCTGGAGGAGGAGGGGTCGCCTGTAACAACAGGAACTGACTGGATGTGATGCATTTACAACACGGAGCAAAGTTGTTGTTGCACCGAGAGGAATAAAGAGTAAAAAAGAGTGTGGAAACAGGCTGTTTTATACAACATCAGCAACGTGTCTGATCACGTCATGTACCGTGGATTTCTCTCGTGTGTTTTCGTAACAAAACGTAGTCTGGAGACCTCATCGGGGATTCCTCCCGTTAAAGATCTAGTAGTGTTTGACTTCCTGTCTCCGGTCAGTCATGTAGTGTGAAAACCACAACGACTTAAAGACTCCTGATTACAAGACATGAGGTTGTGTAGCGAGAACAGTCAGAGATCTGATGACTTTGAGAGTCTTGTAGTGTGAACTTAGTTTGATACGACTACTGACACGGCTACGTTACGTTATGTTGTTGTTTGCTGATGCCCGACAACAGATGGAAGTGGAACAGGCAGCCTTATATAGAGTTTAGGGGAGTCAATTATGCCGATGCTCAAATCTCACGGTCGTGCTCATCAACAGGAGTCATTCATCAGCCTGAAGTCTGTGCAGAAATGAGGGTTTAGTGAGTCCCAACTTGGAACAGACAAACGAGAAAATGTCACTGGAAAATGTTTAGGATAAAAATATAAAAAGCACGAGGCCCAACGTCTTCCACCTCTCGTGTGATCCATCCTGAACACAGGATTACAGTTAAACTCAGGCTCAACAAGGAGCACAGCGGAGCCGTGTGATGAGTATGAGTAGAGATGGAAAGACTACTGAGAGAGAGAGAGAGAGAGAGAGGGGCTGGAGTCAGACGTCTGCAGCCTTCATGGGTTGAAGATATATTTTAGGATGCATGGAAACAGACATAAGACAGACGGGGCAAAGAATGAACAGGGTGCATCATGGGAAAACAACAGCCTCAGACAGAAGATAAGACTTGGTTATCAGGTGAGGAGAGTTAACTCACGGCATGCTGCCAGACAGCTGCTTCACGGCCGTACAGTCGTAGAAGGTGAAATCCCTCGCCGTCACAGTGACGTCGACAAAACGAAGAGACAGGGTGACTGTGACAGAGTCTGAGGAGGACAAAACACAGAGAGAGGAAGACGGCATGAGGAAGAGCTGAAAATAACATCGTGTCTCATCGGAGCGCCGCGCCGGGCGGACACAGCTCTGACAATATTTGGCCAGGATTATCGTCTCCGCTGCAGAAAGTCTGGGATGAGTGTGATGCTTCTCAAAACACAGCGAGGGAACGTGGGAGAAGGTTTGGTCCAGACAGCCCAAACACAGAGGAGAGGCCCTAATAGAAACCATGTGGATGGAGGGGGATCCATCCTCAGACATAAACAGGACACGACTTCTATCCAACTCAACGCCCAGCATGTTTTAAAGCTGCATGAGGCTACGCTGCACGAGAGGCCACGCTGCATGAGAGGCCACGCTGCATGAGGCCACGCTGCATGAGGCCACGCTGCATGAGGCCACGCTGCATGAGGCTACGCTGCACGAGAGGCCACGCTGCACGAGGCCACGCTGCACGAGGCCACGCTGCACGAGAGGCCACGCTGTACGAGGCCACGCTGCACGAGGCCACGCTGCATGAGGCCACGCTGCATGAGGCTACGCTGCACGAGAGGCCACGCTGCACGAGGCCACGCTGCACGAGAGGCCACGCTGTACGAGGCCACGCTGCACGAGGCCACGCTGCACGAGAGGCCACGCTGTACGAGAGGCCACGCTGTACGAGGCCACGCTGCACGAGGCCACGCTGCACGAGAGGCCACGCTGTACGAGGCCACGCTGCACGAGGCCACGCTGCACGAGGCCACGCTGCATGAGGCTACGCTGCACGAGAGGCCACGCTGCACGAGGCCACGCTGCACGAGGCCACGCTGCACGAGGCCACGCTGCACGAAGCCACGCTGCACGAGAGGCCACGCTGTACGAGAGGCCACGCTGTACGAGGCCACGCTGCACGAGGCCACGCTGCACGAGAGGCCACGCTGTACGAGGCCACGCTGCACGAGGCCACGCTGCATGAGGCTACGCTGCACGAGAGGCCACGCTGCACGAGGCCACGCTGCACGAGAGGCCACGCTGTACGAGGCCACGCTGCACGAGGCCACGCTGCACGAGAGGCCACGCTGCACGAGAGGCCACGCTGTACGAGGCCACGCTGCACGAGGCCACGCTGCACGAGGCCACGCTGCACGAGAGGCCACGCTGTACGAGGCCACGCTACACGAGGCCACGCTGCACGAGAGGCCACGCTGCATGAGGCCACGCTGCACGAGGCTACGCTGCACGGGAGGCCACGCTGCACGAGGCCACGCTGCACGAGGCCACGCTGCACGAGGCCACGCTGCACGAGGCCACGCTGCACGAGGCCACGCTGCACGACGCCACGCTGCACGAGAGGCCACGCTGTACGAGGCCACGCTGCACGAGAGGCCACGCTGCACGAGGCCACGCTGCACGAGAGGCTACGCTGCACGAGAGGCCACGCTGCACGAGGCCACGCTGCACGAGAGGCCACGCTGTACGAGGCTACGCTGCACGAGGCTACGCTGCATGAGGCTACGCTGCATGAGGCTGCTGTACGCTGCATGAGGCTACGCTGCATGAGGCTATGCTGCATGAGGCTGCTGTACGCTGCACGAGGCTATGCTGCACGAGGCTACGCTGCATGAGGCTGCTGTACGCTGCATGAGGCCACGCTGCACGAGGCCACGCTGCACAAGGCTGCTGTACGCTGCATGAGGCCACGCTGCACGAGGCTGCTGTACGCTGCATGAGGCTACGCTGCATGAGGCTATGCTGCATGAGGCTGCTGTACGCTGCACGAGGCTATGCTGCACGAGGCTACGCTGCATGAGGCTGCTGTACGCTGCATGAGGCCACGCTGCACGAGGCCACGCTGCACAAGGCTGCTGTACGCTGCATGAGGCCACGCTGCACGAGGCTGCTGTACGCTGCATGAGGCCACGCTGCACGAGGCTACGCTGCACGAGGCTACGCTGCATGAGGCTGCTGTATGCTGCATGAGGCCACGCTGCACGAGGCTACGCTGCACGAGGCTACGCTGCATGAGGCTGCTGTATGCTGCATGAGGCCACGCTGCACGAGGCTACGCTGCACGAGGCTACGCTGCATGAGGCTGCTGTACGCTGCATGAGGCCACGCTGCACGAGGCTACGCTGCACGAGGCTACGCTGCATGAGGCTGCTGTACGCTGCATGAGGCCACGCTGCACGAGGCTACGCTGCACGAGGCTACGCTGCATGAGGCTGCTGTACGCTGCATGAGGCCACACTGCACGAGGCTATGCTGCACGAGTTCTGAGAGGTAAGGTTACTGTTTTTGTGAATGGAGTCTAGTGGCTTTGAAGAGAGCGATATAACGGCTTCAGTTCCCCGTCAGAGAGGGCTGATGGCTGATGGCTGATGTCTAACGGCGAGGTAAAGCGGCTGTGGACGGGAGCAGCAGTAAAACAGATATTTTAGCCACCTAAAAGTAACATAAAAATCAATATCAGTTTAAATATACGCTATATTTATAATATTTTCCCCGCTATCAGACAGCCCTCTCTGACGGGGAACTGAAGCCGTTATCTATGCTCCATTTTAGTCCATTTTATTTATCGTTTTGGTTGTTTACAAAAAACATTATTCATGTTTTATTTATTTTGAATTTCTTTTAATATTTTTTTCACATTCCAATTCAAATGTCTGACTATTCTTTATTCTTAATGCTCTCTGAAAGGCTGTACTTGCATTAATATGCTATTATATTATCATTATATCAGTGACATAGAAGGTCTTCAAAATGACAATAATATTGTTTACTGCAGTCATTTATTTATTTATTTCAATATATCTCCAAACATAAAGTAGTATCATGACGGACCTACCCGGAGTTCAGAAGCTCTGTTTAAAGAGGACCTATTGTGTTTGTTTTCAGGTTCATACCTGTATTTTGGGTTTCTACTAGAACATGTTTGATGCTTTAATGTTCATTATTATTCTCACAGTGTCCTCCTTTTACCTTCTTGTGATTGGTCAAACTAACCAAACTCTTTGGACTCCGCTACAGCTCCACTCTAACTAGCTTTGTTTGAGGGTGTGTCAAACTAGCTGCTAGGCAGGTGTTACGCAAATGTGTTACTTGGTGACATCACCACGTTACGGAAGAAAAGGCGGGACTTCGAGCTCGGTGTTTCAGGCAGTTTAGGAGCAGCGTTTCTGTGGGGGAGAGGAACTCGTGGACTTTGGGCTTTAGAACTTTGCAGAACTTTTACATGCACTAAAAACTCTATAACACACTAAACTTTAGTGACTAAAGGAAAGAGAAAAATCACAACAGCTCCTCTTTAACAGGCGGCAGTCAGGTGAGAATCTGATCTTCAACTTTAAAGCAACAGTTGCCCAAACAAACCTTCAGTCTTTTCTATTTGTTATGAAGTGAGCGCTGGCACTAACCCTCTCTAAGTAGAGCTAAGCCACCGCTAGATCCTTAAAAGCAGCCTGTGTGTCCATATCTCAGTAAACCCCCCAGGCTGATCTCTCCCTGAGCCCCGCACCCTGAGAACTACAACAAGCTGCAGGACTCAGGAATGCAGCCATGGGAACCAGCATCTGTGTGTGTGTGTGTGTGTGTGTGTGTGTGTGTGTTACACATAAATCATGTGAATGTTGGGGTGAGTGTGACCTCTGTTGAGGCTTCAATTTATATTTACAAGCCCTTTAAATCTTCTTTCATCATCGCCACCGACGATAACAAACAGCCCTCTCATCATCACACTAAACAATCACCCAAAACTAGACAAACCAGAGAAGATATCAGAGCACAGAATCTGTACATGACATACATGTACGGGGCGTTGTACGCTTTAAAATACAGATTACTGCCCGCTGTGTAAACTGGTTTAGGGGAATGGATTGGGTTAGCCTAGATTCATGGACACAGGTATTGAACTGTATGGAACAGAGATTAATCTCATTACAGGATGCAGCCAAATCCTCCAGTTGCAAAGTTGAAAAGTTCAGAATTAAAGTCCAGCTTGGTCAGGTCTGGGGGTTAACAGCACTCACCCTGCCCCGGAGGCACCCTGGGGACGCGGCCGGCGTCGGGAGAATGGCAGGTGACCCCGGTGTCGGTGACGACGGCGGGACTGTGGCTGTCCTGGAAGAAGCAGGAGTAGGACTCGTCCTTCTCCAACACTGGAAGCCCGGGGACTGACAGAGACACCTGACGAAAGACAAAACATCCACACTGATTCACACTTCAGACAGAGCTCCTGAACCTCATCGGGGCCATGATGGCAGACTGTTTTAGACCTGAATCACATCTAAACCACATTTATACAAACACAGCTCAGAGAGGACAGATCAGAGATCTTATTCTTTTTGCACAAACACATAAGACTGCATAAAATCCACATAATGAGAAGTAAGAAATGTCAAGAGGCCACGGGCTTTTATAACCGAGCTCCCCTCTACTTAAAGGGAGAGTTCAGGTGTTTCTCAGTGGGGTTGTATGAGCTTCTTCTCCATAGTCAGTGTGTTACCTACAGTAGATGTTCTTCTCCATAGTCAGTGTGTTACCTACAGTAGAGGTTCTTCTCCATAGTCAGTGTGTTACCTACAGTAGAGGTTCTTCTTCATAGTCAGTGTATTACCTACAGTAGATGTTCTTCTCCATAGTCAGTGTGTTACCTACAGTAGATGTTCTTCTCCATAGTCAGTGTGTTACCTACAGTAGATGTTCTTCTCCATAGTCAGTGTGTTACCTACAGTAGAGGTTCTTCTTCATAGTCAGTGTGTTACCTACAGTAGATGTTCTTCTTCATAGTCAGTGTGTTACCTACAGTAGAGGTTCTTCTCCATAGTCAGTGTATTACCTACAGTAGAGGTTCTTCTCCATAGTCAGTGTATTACCTACAGTAGATGTTCTTCTCCATAGTCAGTGTATTACCTACAGTAGATGTTCTTCTTCATAGTCAGTGTGTTACCTACAGTAGATGTTCTTCTCCATAGTCAGTGTGTTACCTACAGTAGATGTTCTTCTTCATAGTCAGTGTATTACCTACAGTAGATGTTCTTCTCCAGTCAGTGTGTTACCTACAGTAGAGGTTCTTCTCCATAGTCAGTGTGTTACCTACAGTAGATGTTCTTCTTCATAGTCAGTGTGTTACCTACAGTAGATGTTCTTCTCCATAGTCAGTGTGTTACCTACAGTAGATGTTCTTCTCTATAGTCAGTGTGTTACCTACAGTAGATGTTCTTCTCCATAGTCAGTGTGTTACCTACAGTAGATGTTCTTCTCCATAGTCAGTGTATTACCTACAGTAGAGCTTCTTCTCCATAGTCAGTGTGTTACCTACAGTAGATGTTCTTCTCCATAGTCAGTGTGTTACCTACAGTAGATGTTCTTCTCCATAGTCAGTGTATTACCTACAGTAGAGCTTCTTCTCCATAGTCAGTGTGTTACCTACAGTAGATGTTCTTCTCCATAGTCAGTGTGTTACCTACAGTAGATGATCGGCACGCCTCCAGTTTAGAGAAACAGACGGGAGTTACTGCACGGGAGTAAAGTAATGTCCTGCTGTGGACGGGGGGCAGCAGCTAAACAGATTCTAGACACCTAAAAGAATCAATATCAGTTTAAATGTACTCTATATTTAGAATATTTCTGCCGCGTCACCTCGCTGTGAGACAGCCCTTTCTGACGGGGAACTGAAGCTGTTATCTATGCTCTCTTCAAAGCCACCAGACTCCATTGAAAAAAACCTTAATTTCCCTCTCAGATCAGAGGAGCTGCTGGTCTACCACTGCCTCGACCAGTCAGTTTGTTTGTGTTATTGTGTGACTTTGGTGAATCTGAACTAACCAAAGTCACACAATAACACAAACTAACTAATCATTTGGCGAGAGCATAGATGGATACAACGGTTTCAGTTCCACGTCGGAAAGGGTTGTCTGACGGTGAGGTGAAGCTGAATATGAATTTGGGAATTCAATCCGACATCCAGCAGCAGACTGGTGGAGCGTGAACAACAGCACAACGATCCCAAATGGACAGAAATGTCTACATTACTGAGTCCACATCTGCACCGTTACAGAGGACACTGAAGGTCACAATGACAGAAAGTGATTCAACTGTCTGAACCTGATCTGCTCACTAGTTAATGTCAATGTGGAATCATTTGATTTGAAAGCTAAACTGGAGTCCTCTGCTGCAGGAACATGAATCATACTGATCAAACTCCTTCAGTTATTATCATCCATCCATCATCTGCAACCGATATCCCGTTAGGGGTCGCGGAGGGGCTGGAGCCGATCCCGGCTGACATTGGGTGAAGGACAGGTCTCCAGCCTATCACAGGGCTGACACGTAGAGACAGACAACCATTCACACACCCATTCACACCTACGGACATTTAGAGTCAACAATGAACCTGCATGTCTTTGGACTGTGGGAGGAAACCTGAGCACCTGGAGAAAACCCACGCTAACACGGGGACACAGAAGGACCCCATGCCGGATTCAAACCTGCGCCCCTCTTGCTGTGAGAGCCAGTGCTAACCACTTCACCACTTCACCACCGTGCAGCCCTCATGGATTATCATCCTGGACTATGATGCAACACTGTGTACGTATCTGTGGCTCTGCTGCTATCCACAGGCACCATCTTCCACACAGCTGACTGATACTGTTCTTCTTCTTCTTCTTCTCTCCGGCACCAGGACGTGACGGGACAGGACTCTGATCACTATCTTCTCCTGACACTTAACAAAGTCACATATCCAACACAAACACACACAGTACCCTCAGCCAGCGTACAGTAGAGCTCCCAGCTCAGCTGATAGGGGAGGGATGGCGAGGTGATGTGTGGGCCTCAGATTTATGGTGTTTTTGGTATGTGGTATGTGACTGTTGGGGCATGTACAGACAGGATGTGAGCGTGGACGTCCTGCACCAACAGTACAGCCTCTGTGCTTTCTGTATTCAAACTATTCTGGAGAAAAGGCCTGCATGCTTCTCTTCATCTGGAGTCAACAGAAACCACAAAAGATGATTATCTTAATCCTCCCTGAAGGAAAAAACACACCGCCGCCAAACGCCGTCAAAACAAATGCCAATATTATTATCCGTAGCAGCTCTTCTTCTTCTCTGCTCCAGTAGCAGCTCTTCTTCTCCCTCACATTGAAGTAGTGGGCGTCCACACATGATTTAAAGTGAATGCAGAGGTTGAAGAAGTTGTACTGTAGTAAAGGTACTAATAACACAGTGTGAATATACCCTACATGCTTCCTATTGGTGTAGGGGCAGCAGTTGTCGCGCTCTGTGCTGCGGCGGCCGTCGTGTTTTCAGCCATAAATCCTTTGCGAGGATGTGCACAGACGGGTAGATGTACAGTACGTCAGCTGCTTTGCTGCTGGACTTTCTGTAACCGTGTTGCAGACTCACCGTCCTGCTCTGCTCCCTGCTGACGTTGGAGGGGTTGAGGTCCTGGACGGCCAGACACTGCTGCTCCATGTCAAAGCTCCACAGCCACTGACCCTGCTGCTTCCCACGAACACACTCCGACTGCAACACACACCTGCAGAGGAAACACACACTCTTACATCATGTACACTGTCATCACTGTGTGTTGTGAACTAAAGTAAACTCTCTGTTGAACTGTATTAATGACATGAAGCAGTGGCTGTCACAACATGTCCTTCCTTTAAATGACGGTTAAACTGAATGCATCATGTTTGGTACGTCGTGCATGACGACTGTTGCAGTCTCAAGCTTTTTATTTCAAACCAACTGTAAAACATCTGGGGTGACATTTGACAGCTGTTTGAAATTTGATAAACAGATTGACTCTTTTTCCAGCTTCGTCTTCTGGCTGAAGTAAAGCTCTTCCTCAATCGGCACCATCGGTAGCGTAGAGGAGCACTTTAAGAACAATGACTCCAAGAGCATGTGGCAGGGGATAAAAACCATCACGGGCTACAAAAACAACTATACAGCCTCAAGTCCCACAGACAACACTCTTCCTGATACCCTGAATCACTTCTTCGCTCGGTTCGACCGGGAAAACAAGGAAACCAACATCCAGCCTGCACTAACTGAGAAGGACCAACCGATAAAGCTCCAACACCACCAGGTCAAATCCGTCCTGCGCCGAGTCAACATCAGGACCGGATGGGGTCTCCGGACGAATCATTAAGGCCTGTGCAGACCAGCTAACAGGGGTATTTACAACCATCTTCAACCTCTCACTTGAACAGTCTGTTGTTCCCACATGCCTTAAGGAAACCACCATCGTCCCTGTACCCAAGAAAACCACAGTGAACTGCCTGAATGACTACCGGCCAGTTGCTCTAACCCCCATTATCACAAAATGTTTCGAGAGACTAGTTCTGTCCCACATTAAAACTGTCATCCCTGCCGATCTTGACCAACACCAGTTCGCTTATCGGACAAACAGATCGACGGATGATGCAATCACAACAGCTCTTCACGCAGCCCTTACACACCTGGATCACAACAACACATATGTAAGGATGCTGTTTGTTGATTTCAGTTCTGCTTTCAACACAATAATTCCACACAAACTGGTTAACAAATTGAGCAACTTGGGCTTAGGCAGTTCACTGAGCACATGGGTGCTGGACTTCCTCAGGAACAGACCCCAGTGTGTCAGGATGGGGGACCACACCTCGGCCACTCTGAACCCGAGCACTGGAACACCACAGGGGTGCGTCCTCAGTCCTTTTCTCTACTCCCTCTTCACATATGACTGCTCAACTATTCACCCCACCAACACCATGGTCACATTTGCAGACGACACTGCTGTAGTAGGACTGATAACCAACAACAACGAGACAGCCTACAGGGAGGAGATCCAACATCTGACACAATGGTGTCCCATAACAACCTGGATTAAACACCACTAAAACAAAAGAAATGATAATAGACTTCAGGAGAGCAAGACGGGTGGAGCAACTCTGCCCTCTGCGTACGTGGAGAGGAGGTGGAGAGGGTGGACTGCTTCACGTACCTCGGAGTCCACATTTCGTCAGACCTCACCTGGTCCAAAAACATCTCTCATCAGGTGGGGAAGGCCCAGCAGAGACTCTACTTCCTCAGGAAGCTGAAACAGGCTCACCTTCCTCAACACCTGCTGATCAACTTCTATCGGGCAACCATTGAGAGCCTCCTGACCTACTGCTGCACTGTGTGGTTTGCTAGCTGCACAGTGGAGAACAGGAGGGACCTGCAGCGGGTGGTGAGGATGGCGGAAAAAGTGATTGGGACCACATTACCCCCCCTCAGTGACCTATACGCTGGTCGGCTCTATAAGAAAGCCAGCTGTATCTCCAAAGACCCCACCCACCCTGGACATGGACTGTTTGCTCCCCTTCCCTCCGGAAGGAGATACAGGACAATTAAAACACACACCAACAGACTACGAAACAGCTTTTACCCTCAGGCTGTCAAGTGTGTAGAAACCCCCCCCCCCCCTCAAAGGCTGAGGACACTAGCTGCTGAACCATAATTTGCACTTTATGATGATGATCCACTTATTTATTGTTCTGTGACTGAATGTTTTAATGTTTGTTTTTCACTGCAAAGAGCTGCTAAACTGTTTTTCGTTGTTTTCAATGACAATGACAATAAAGTATCTATCTATCTATCTATCTGGAGAAGGCAGTTCACGCCTTTATTAGCTGGAAACTTGATTATTGTGATGCTCTGTATGTTGGTTTCAACCAGTCTTCCCTCACGCTCCTCCAACTGGTGCAAAATGCTGCTGCTCGCCTTTAACCAACACTTCCAACCCCCGTACTTTACTCACTCTGTTGGCTTCCAGTTGGCTTTAGAATCCATGTGAAGCTCTTGATGTTTGGTTTTAAAGCCGTTAACGGCCTCGCCCCGCCTTATTGGTCCGAGATTTTAACTCTCCGCGAGCATAACGGGGCTTTGTGGTCATCTGGTCAACTTTCTCTAGAAGTCCCGAGGTGGAGGTAGAAGCTGTGGAGTGATCGCTGCTCCTAAACTCTGGAACCAGTTCCCCCTGATATACACACTATCACTGACCTGCAGTAGTGCTCTTTAGATCTAAGCTCACTTGTTTTATTTAGATTGGCTTTAATACCTCATAGTGCTGTGACATTTTCCCTATGCTTTTTATATGTTGTGTTTTTATTCCTGTTACTTCCTGATGTTAATGTGAAGCACTTTGGGTACCTTTGGGTTGTTGTAAAGGGCTATACAAGTACATGTCGATATAGACACTTAAACTTGAATCATGAAAATGACCTTCAGTATATTCTGCAAATCCATAAATCACACTGTGACTGTAAACCAACTCATGCCTGCTCCTAAAACGATCTAATGTGAGGAGTCAGAGTGTGAAACATGTTGATGTGAAGTGAAATATAGAAACAGGACTGTTATGGAGGCAGGACAGACTGGAGGGAAATGAAAGAAGGAGTAATGATGTGAAGAGAGGAGCAGAGAGGGAAACATCCAGGTGAGAGGGAGGAGGGAGGCCAGGTGTTGAGGCAGAGCAGAGAGGAGACACAGATGGGATGGAGAGGTAGATTTCTTTCATCAGAATCAGACACAATCCCAGCAGAGCAAACTCAGGGATGACTCAGCAGAAACACTTCATAAACTACCAGGAGAGCCAGCAGCGAGATGTCAGCACACAACTTTCTACTTCAGTAATACTCTTTGAACTAAACCTGCATCACTGAAAATAAACATCTCATTTATCACGTATAAAGCAACAACAGAATAATAATCAATACTGTTTATGATAAATCTTAAAATGTCAGACTTTAGATCAGAATGTGATTCTTCCTCTACAAATGAAAAGTCACATTCATAAGCATTAAAGCCTGGTTTATGGTCGCCGTAGTGAGGCCGGCGCGTGTGCCAGAAAATGATGTATTGCGGTTTTCGCGTGGTGCGCGAAGGCTCACTTGTCGCGGTGCTTAAATAATAAATCGTACACCAACAACTTGGCAAAAAAAAAAAATTAACAGGAATTACAATTCAGAAAATTGAATAGATCGGCCCCATTGTCACCGATACCTGATCCAGCTATTTGAGTCAGTAGCGGCCCGATATCCGATCCGGTATCGGTATCGGTGCATCCCCAGTAATAACTATAATGTTTGGTGGTGCGTACGTTGGTGTTTGGTGTTACTACTGTTGCTTATCCACAGAATATTTTGTTTCTATGCCTCTTGGCGTTTCGGAGCATATTGCAACCAAGAACGCGCTGAGCATAAACGCCTCTGCTCGTAGCGTGCACGCCATCTACTGAGGCCCGCCCTGCGATGTCTCGGGCAAGTATAAACAAAGCTTAAGGGGCTGGGAGCTCTTTGGAGACGCTGTGTTTCATTCAGCTGAGGAGCTTCGGTTGCATCCGGTTGCTATGATACGGAATATTCACGGAAGTAAACATGTCGGCACGAAGTAGAGAACTTTTCTCTGGATGAAGGGAAGGCTGAGGCTCGTAGGGAGAGAGGACGGACCCGCTGGTCGATGTGGGTTCGTGACATTTTGTGGTGAGTACGATCGTTTGGTTCAGATTCCGATTCCACATCTTTATTATCTCACACGAGGAAACTAGTTTGGTCCAGTGCTCCAGACATGAGGACAACATAAAGTCCACCGTAAAAACAATAAAAACAATATCATAGCATAAATAAGACCACAACATATTTCATAATAAAAATAAACTCTTCTGATCTTAGTGGCAGGCTATTGGTCCCGCCCCTCCTCCGCTGCGATTGGACGACTGGGTAAAACAGAGACAGAGACGAGCGCAGCGTTTTACCCAAAGATGAACATCTTCAACTCTCTGCGACCTGAAAAAAGTTCCTCACGGTATCTTTAAACTTTAATTAAAGTAGATTTCAGCCAGACTTTCGAGGATGCTAGACGTGGACGTGTAGTTGACTGACGGGTTTTTGTCTCACCTTCCCTCCAGGACACACCAGCCACAGTACGGGTCGTGGGCCAGCAGGCAGGAGTGGCAGTCCGGGTGCTGCTGGCATTCAGCCACAGGCCTCTTCTGCAGCTGGAACCAGGACAACACAATCATGTTCAGTCGTGCAAAACCAGGCACACTAAGCTCCCAGAAATCTGATTAAAATGAATAGGTGGCCCACATTTTCCAGAGGAACAATGCAAAATGAAAATATGGTCATTAGAATAATCCTAACTACCGGCTGCTGCTCTGGAAGAGGAAGAACTGGGGCAGAAACAACAGAGCCTAAATGTTCTCTTTAGCTTCATTAATACAACACAGAGACTGACTGTAATGTTCTTCATCTCCATGTGTGTGTGTGTGCATGTATACCATGTTGTGAGTCATGATGAAGAGATGCTCCTCTTTCTGGTCCAGGATGAGATCTGAACTGATGGCTGAGTTCTGCTGAATGGAGATGACGGAGTACTCCTCCACTTCGCCGCCCGGCCCCAGGAACACCTGAAGAGATGAATGTTGGATTATATAGTGATTGAACAGACTGAGCTGCAACTCAAAACGTCAATCTATTTAAAACGTCCTTGTGTTGTTCCTTCATCTTAAATGAGAACGTAAAAATAGACGGTTTCATTATTTTTCCTTCTGGCAATTTTCACAACCCCGTTATGGCTCATTATAAAGAGTTAAAGAGGAACTAAACCCCCAACCCAGATTTAACAGCTGGAAACCAAAGTCCATGTAAATGGGTGTTTAATAGTGTTACTGATGGATTCAGGTCCAAACCTTCACATTTTAGTGCAAAGGATTTGAATTCTACACATTGTGTTATGAATATGGATAGTCTGCTGTTGCAATTGAATTTTGCTGTTGGCTGATCTGGAGAAAGGTGACATATATATATATATACGCAGCTCTAGTACTGTACGCAGTACTAGTATCTGTTATTGATTTGTTGTTAATTGATTCATAATAATAAATATATACATACATTAATGCATAAAGCAGCAGATTAGTCCACTCCCATGTTGATAAGAGGATTAAATACTGGACTAATCTCCTTTAAGGTTCATTTAGAACAGATAAAAAATGTGAGATTAATTTGCGATTAATCGCAATTACATATTTTAATCGACTGACAGCTCTACAAATAACACAAACTAAATAAAATAAAGTATAAGACAAACCCAGGTAGGAGGAGTGGGAATGTAAGACAGAAAGTTGAACTAGAGTAACCGTTGCATACTGGCTGCACAAACCTCCTCTTTCTTCCACCATGACGCACCGAGCTGACCTCAACCAGACAAACATTCAGAGGTGGAATCCTGACTGCTCAGCACTACGTCTTCATGCAACCGTTTATGAGACTGGTGAGGTTTCAGCAATTAGACTCCCCCTGAAGCCACACTGGCTCCTGTGTCTAGAACACCAGCTTAACTTCATTTAACTGGCTTGTTATTCCCAGTAGCTGCAATTAGCCAATCACTGTACACCACGTTTACCTGCCAGAGGCCTGAGGTCAACAACACTGGGAGGAGGTCAAAACATGACATTAGATTACCGTGTCTCAATATATAGAAACAGCGAGGATATGAAGTCAGATGTTGTCATCGCTCACCCTTACTTCAGTCAAAACCAAAGTGGTATCTGACCTAGTTTTCAACCACTCAAAAACTGATAAAATGATCAATAATCCCACATTAAGACACCGAGACCTTGAGGAACACCATAGAAAGGTTTCTGCAAGAACTAGTGTTGTGTAAAGGGTTAATCAACGAAGCCGTGTAATAAGATCAAATATCATTTCTGGCTGTAATGTTTCCTCATCTCTGGCCATAGTTTCTTTCACGTAATGTCAACAAAGCGTTGGAACGCCGATACAGACGGCAGATAAGACGAAGAATCAGAGGTCACGTTTACTTGCCAAGATAAGGAACTACTGGACGGTGACTTGACGGAGAAGAACAGACAGGAAGCTCTGTGAGGTATTGTGAGAACTAGAGAGACCTCACAGATCAGCTGGAATCTAAAGAGGAGAGCTGTTTTAATAAACCGCTGAGTGTCTGAAGTGATGGAACAACAACAAGCACACAGTAGAGAACCTGAAGAACGCTGCCAAGCTCTGTTCAGTATCAACCGCTCAGAGAGGAGGCTCATGTGTCACGGCTTCCAACTACAGTAGAGCTCCGCTAGGACCGCTCTGCTGGGGGTTATTATATAACAGCAGAGGAGACGGGGACATAAATCAGAAATAATGAATGAATGTTCTGCATGCCAATCACAAGTTATCAGTCCATCAGCAAAAATCAACTCAGAATCAACGAGTTAGAATCCTTTTAGTTGTTGTGATTGTTTTTAATTCTGATTGTATTATTCTTTTGTCGACCCGTCAACCCCGTAGGAGGAATTAAAGGTAGCGTTGGTAGTGCTGTCATACTTGCAAACTGGCGCTGTACGGCGTCTATAAGCTCTACTGTTTCCACCCGGACGGCTATAGAGCTACACCTGATGTCGTTTCCCGGTGGAAGAGTTGCTCGCGACACCGCCGCAGTGCCCAAAGTCGGGCTTTGCTCGACGCAGTGGCGCTTGCCGTTAGAAATACCGTTGTTGTGTTTTATCTGAAAGGACCTTCAATGAGTGAGAGACGGGAGAATAATGGAGAGAACTAAGAGAAAGAAATACTGAATAAAAAGTGATGATTATTAGTTTATACCAGAGATTCACACCAGAGGGGAGACTTACTCAGTTTTCTTTCCTGAGAATTAAAAGTAAAATTAAAAGTAGAACTATATAACATCAAAATGCTGTTGCAGTGTACTTATTATTCATTTATTTTCATTCTTTAATATCACCAGAATGCAGGAAACCCCCCCCCTCCCTGTTTTTAAGGTCTCAAGTAGGTGGTCGTGTTCTTTAAATAAATGTTTGGTTATATTTGTTGTTTCTTTACATCTCTGACAAAAAAAAAGAAGAAACTTCCGGTCTCTGTTGTTGCAGGACGGTAATAAACCGTCTGATCACTGAATTCAGCCTGAATGAGATGATGGAGTGCAGGTTGACAGATGATGGAGGTGTGAATGTGGCGGTGGAGTGACACAGCTCTGCTCCTAGCGAGCTTACAGCTAACGCCTGCACAGTCGGTACTCTGGATGTTACCGACAAATCAACACAGAGAGCTCAGACGAGCCGATGGCGGTGGCGGCGGCGGCGGCGGCGGCGGCGGCGGCGGCGGCCATATCTGCACTAAAGACACAAAACCTGCTTTTCCTTCTGTCGGAACATCTGAACATACCTCCATACAACATATAGACATATCTGAGTAATAATGTCTAGGTTTATTTTTGGTGTCACTTTAATTATGACGGCCACTAGAGGGCACAGAATGACTGGGAATGAATGAATGAATGAATACATGAATGAATGAATGAATGAATGAAAGAATGAAAGAATGAAAGAATGAAAGAAAGGAAAAAGAGGAAAAACATCTTTGTTGTGATGACATGTTCTCGGCTCCACAAGGACAGAGAGGAAGAAAGAGAAAGAGTTCTCTCCCTGTGTTCTGTGCTCGGTGGGACCAGCAGGTGAAGAGTTAAGAGCTCAGGGAGCCACCAGAGTGTGAGTTGAGTTGTTCGTCGTTGGCGGATGCAGTCAGACTGACAATGTCTCCATTAACGCCGGTGACATTGACACGGACGCCGTCTGTCTGCCGTTACGACCGATAACTCTGCATCACTCTGAATGAGCGTCTCTGTTAGGAAGTGCACGTGTCTGCCGGTCAGCGATGACTGTGCACAACACAAAGTACGGCGCTCCGCTATCTGGTCCCAGCGATGTGTTTAGCTGGCTCCGGCTCCGTGTGACGTAACTGTACTAGAATACGTTAATGGCCGTCATTGTGCTATTTCTGCGTGTGCACGGGGGGGGGGCCCCGACCACAAACCACCATTGAGAAAAACACGACACAAAGAGCCGTCTGTGTGGAGGCGAGCTCTCCATCTGTAAACTCCTGATCATGGAGGGGCCTCCCCACAACCTCCCTGCTCTCCACTCTCCACCCAGCTCAGTCCACCTATTACTACATCTAATAAATACAACCAGACCAACACCTGCTGTTCTACACACGCCCAGCTGACGGGTTCCAGTCAACACACATACTGTACTGTACGCCTGCTGTCCCGTTTGGTTTCTCTTCCACATCAGGACGTTCCTTCCTGTCTGGCTGAGCTCCACCGCCACACATGATGACCCCGCGGTGACTCAACCGGGACGCCGCATTCAACCGCAGCACCTGGGACATCAGACCGACAGCCTCGTTGAGGACAACGTCATTTCAGAGGAGCTTCGACCATCCAGCTGAACGCTCACAGACTCGGTACGGACTACGGACTCATTTCTAGAGAGTGCCCCCCCCACGCCCCGGTGCCAGCAGGGACGTCCTCTTTAAAGCAGAATGAGCTTCTGTTGTACAAGGAGAACTTTACTACTTCCTGTCCTCCATCCTGGAGCTGAACCACAGCGGAGGAGTGGAGGGGTCAACAAAACCTTTTCAAATCTTTTTATCAGCGATGGGTCAATGGTCTTAGAACGACAGAGGCACTTCTCTTCATTTACTGGATGAGTTGAGTTAGAACAACAACGGGACAATCTACCAAACCCTCTGACAGTACATTCCTCTAACAACGAGACAGAGACATAACGGTACCAGGACTGGGCTCCTGTCTGCGTCTACACACTGAGACGATGTTAGACCTCCACTGGTTGGCACGTGAACAGAGAGCGGCCGGCGTCTGGAGGTGAACAGAGACAGGTGGACGTCCGCTGGGTCATCTACCACGTCTGTGCAGGACGGATATCAGAGTTATCTGAGAAATACATGTTACCCAAATACGGACTGAACTCTGAACGATGACTCAAGTCGTTAAGTATGCCAGACGATTACTTCATAATTCAGCAATAACAGCTCAATCTCTGCATAACATCACAGTTAGCACATAGAAGTACACCTTGTTAGTGTGTGTGTGTGTGTGTGTGTGTGTGTGTGTGTGTGTGTGTGTGTGTGTGTGCGTGTGTGTTATAACCTGTGACCTCATGTTACCTTGTGCAGGTTCCCCTTGGAGTCTCCCAGGAAGGCGATGGTATGTCCCGCCCTCACGCTGACGGCCACGGCGGTGAGACGGGCGGACGGGCTGTCCAATATGGTCTCCGCTTCCACGGGCATCCTGCTGGCCATCGGGCTGGGGGTGTGGTCAGAGCCGCAGGGGTACGCATCCAGAGTGTTCTGGTGATGGGGACACGGGAGAGGAGGGTCAGCCGGTGTTAGGGATGTCCAGAACTAACCGTCAACCGACATTAAGCATTTTAACCGATTAATGCTATCGGTTAAAACGGTTAAAAGAAACGTTAATAATTAACTCAAAAGCTGAGCGGCTCGTCTCTTTAAGGAGAAAAGCTTGAGCGGAGCGGAGGAGTTGTAGTTTAGTAGCATTTATTCACCGACAAATAAACTGAACACTGCTACACCTACGTTCACAGCTAGAACGCCACCAACAACCTCACACTCACCACCAACACACACACACACGACCAATCGTGTAACTTCATCACTGAGTCAGTCCCCTAGCGACGGTCGTTTGCGTCCACCAAAAAGACGGAGAGAAAAAGAGTGAGGGCTGAGAGGTGAGAGGGCGAGGTGAGAGGGCGAGCGGTAGAAGAGACGGACACGAGGCGGTGTTGTAGAAAAATTAAAAAAGTGATTTTCTGATTGTTTCACGGCGGTTACGTTTTAAAGCACAAATAAATAACCATCAGACACTCAACAGATGATTTACTGTGGCGATGGACGCGCTTAGTTTCATTTCATTCATTACATCCAACGTGCAGCAGTAAACATCTGGAGCAGTAAACATCTGGAGCAGTAAATATCGGTGCAGTAACACAAAAACGTTGATTTTTTTGCAGCGTGTTTTTTAGATGTAGCAGGCGACACACTGACCTGCAGGCTGCACAGTGAGTTCACCGCTGAGATTACCAGCAGCCTTCGTCTCACGATGCTTTTTCAAACGTCAGCGGACTCATTTGCCTGATCTTTGTAGATCTTTAGACCGCGGTGGAAACGCAGACAACAGTACGCTGAAGGAACCTTTTAGTTCCTTGAAAAGTAGTTTCAAACAAGCAGGAACTTCTCGGTGAACATGTCACGTCATGTCGTCGGGTGACATGAAGATCAGACGACACACGGCGTGTTGCGTGTGAAATGTAAACTAGAAGTGCATGTGTTGTGCAGAAAGAAGCCCTTGAAGGGATTTGTTATTCTCTTCTCAGCATGGAGGCCAGTAACCAGGAATAAAACAGCAGTGTTCCTGTGGTGGTCGGTGAGATCCCAGCACAGTTCACTGTGGTTGAGGTTTGGGAACAACCTATCGGTGGATTCCAGCGACTGCTTCAGAGCTTACAGACTATCTGTTGTTGCTTCCAGCGTTCGGCAGCAGGGACTCTTTGCTCTGGCGGCAGAGTTGTTGTTCTTTGTTCCGGACTATTTATTTTTCCACAACCATGTTTTTAAGGCGAGGTCACAGCTTTATCATCGGTCATCTCAACAATAGGAAGTAAAGGCAATGAACCTGAGAGCTCTGCTCCTTGTTTCTGATGGATGTCATGTCGTCGGCTGCTGTGTTGCTATGAATGGACTCCTTATTTGGCCTGCTCTGGAGGAATACACGCCGCTGGTATACGGCACGTTAAACATGGTTGTAATGACAGAGTGTTCAAACAGCTGGATGTAAGTCTCAGTGAGTATCGATGATGAAGTTAACCATGAAGAGTGAAGGACGGTGCAGACGGCCACATCATGAGAACCCAACCATTAGAGGACAACAAGCAGGGCCGACTGCACGCTAAGAATAGACCCAAACTACATTATGACTACTGAAATAGTTATGAAGTTATGACATCCGGTCCAGGAACACGGGCTGGAAGCTTAAAGGGAGACACCCCAGGCAAAAACAGGGTTTCCATGCACCGGTCAGTGTTGAGATTTTGGACTATTTAGCTTCTATAACACGTCTTCTCTCAGACTAGTGGAAAGAAAACATCCTAAATACACATTCAGGTGTTTAGTTTACTACTTTGTCTATTTGTGTCTGTAGATTTCTCCTAAACTCACCAAAAGTTACCGTTAGATGATGCTTCATTAGCATATTTATACTAGGGCTGTCAAAGTTAACGCCATAACACAAATTAGTTTTAAAGCCATTAAATTCTTTAACGCATTAACGCAACTTTTGATTTTTAGGTTGTAGCGGCTCAGTTTTAAAGCTAAAGTGAAGATCCTGGTCTCATCTGAAACTATAAAACCTGATGAATCCATCGGTACCAACCATGTCAGACTAGCTGGTCATGAAGGAGGTTAAATAATGCTCTGAACTGACACTAAATGTTGGAGAGGAAAAACTGGCATGTCCATTTTCAAAGGGGTCCCTTGACCTCTGACCTCTAGATGTGTGAATGTAAATGGGTTCTATGGGTACCCACGAGTCTCCCCTTTACAGACATGCCCACTTTATGATAATCACATGCAGTTTGGGGCAAGTCATAGTCAAGTCAGCACACTGACACACTGACAGCTGTTGTTGCCTGTTGGGCTGCAGTTTGACATGTTATGATTGGAGCATATTGTTTTATGCTAAATGCAGTACCTGTGAGGGACTGACTGACTGACTGACTGAAAATGTTGTTAAAGTTGCATTTGGGCCACTAGTATTTAGTATTTAGTATTTAGTATTTAGTATTTAGTATTTAGTATTCAGTATTTAGTATTTAGTATTCAGTATTTAGTATTTGTTATTTGGAGTCCTGATCATCAATAACAAAGCAGCTTAGAGTTCCTGTGAGAGTCTGTCTGGTGCAGACGGAGCGTCCTGATGAAGAACAGCGATGAAGCTGCTTCGCGGTTGTTTCTGTTCGGCGATCTGAGATCTGAGATTTGACATCTTAATGACTGTAAATCTCTTTTCAGCTCTAAATCTCTCATCACTGTTCCCCCTCCGGCCATACGGTTTGTTTTGATTCCCCTTTCACTTTCAAAATCATATATTCACATCTTACGGAGGACGGAACCCGCCAACATAAAACATAAATAAATAACTAAATGACTCAATAAATAAATGAATGTCATTAAATATAGCAAAAATAATATTAAAAATGAATGTAGCTATTAATTAATTGATAAAATGTGACATAAAATGATATTTTGTTGTTTTAATTTGGTGCTTTATTTATTTATGATGACACACGTTGAGTGACAGCTCCCTCATTTGCATAATTAGGCAGAAATGCATAAAAAAATTAAAAAGAAGTGTGTAAAGAAAGAATACAGAAAAAAATAAGTTTGGGGTAAAAAATAACGGGTGAGATGCAAAGGGAAAATCATGCATAAATAAATAAATAAATAATGCAAAAAAAAGCAAAAAAAATTAATTAATTAAATTAATCAATTTATGTCACATTTTATCAATTAATTAATGGCTACATTCATTTTTTATATTATTTTTGCTATATTTAATGACATTTATTTTCATTATCTAGCCATTTATTTATTTATTTTTTATTATGGCAGGTTCTGTCCTCCATAACTTCTGTCCCGTCCACCCACCATTCTCCTTTTCTTTCATTCTCCTGCCTCTGATTTTCTGCTCCTCTGTAATCCGTGACCCTTAATGTCTTGTTCTCTTTCTCCTTGTCTGTGCCTGGTGTGTCTTTATCCGTCCTTGTCAGGCCTTGTTAAACATTACCCTCAACCCCACCCCACTAAGTACGGCTAATGCCGCCGATCGATCTCTCCCTGACCAGCAGTTCTATTAAATTACACCGCCCTGCTACCTTCTCCCCTGGAGACAATCCGCCGTACGCGGCTGCACAGGTTGAAGGGTCAGCGGCGCTCCGTGTCCTCAACACGGGAGGAAGTGATAATGGAGGAGGATGTCAAACGAGCCCTCCATGTCCATCCAGATGCAACGTTTACATGCAGTAAACACCTTAATGCACGCACATGAACGCTGCACATCCAGAGAGGGTCAGTCTATTAAATCGCTCCTCTACAGCGTTATATATTACATTATATATTATATGTAATTATATATATTACATTATATATATTAGTGTGTCACAAAAATGTCAAATTAAATGTCATCCTCTCTGATAGAAGTGAGTCTCTGCTGGAGGACAGAACTGGACAGCTTCAGATTATTCTGTTCAGTCAGTCACAGAAAAGATTAAATAAGAACTTTGCATTAAAAGAAATAAAAAAGGTTGTCCCCAGATAATACATATAATTATTCATTTGGGCAATATATTTAAAGCCCAATCAAGATCTGAATATAAGGTTGCTAAAAAATACATCGCAAAGCTAATTTATGTTGGAAAAAATAATATCTACAAACCAACAACATGTAGCACAAAAACATTTTTTGGACCTTTCTTTTGCATTTTTCAGACTTTTTTTCAAGTCTATTTGCTCTAGTGAAAAGTGGGACTATATGAAACATTAAATAAGCTCTACCTGTCTTATATATTTCAGCTTCTAATTAATTAATTCCAATATTTATTCATTATTTTCCTTTTGTGTAGGTGTTTTCTTTACTTTTTGTTCTTTTTTTGTTTTCATGTCATCATATTGTCATGTTAGTTATGTATATTTCTGTGTGTCTAAAGTCTGTTCTGCTGCCGCCACCCGGTCCACAGCAGGACATTACTTTGCTCCCGTGCAGTAACTCCTGTCTGTTTCTGCAAACTGGTGCCGACCGTCATCTACTGTAGGTAATACACTGACTATGGAGAAGAACCTCTACTGTAGGTAACACACTGACTATGGAGAAGAACATCTACTGTAGGTAATACACTGACTATGGAGAAGAACCTCTACTGTAGGTAACACACTGACTATGGAGAAGAACATCTACTGTAGGTAACACACTGACTATGGAGAAGAACATCTACTGTAGGTAATACACTGACTATGAAGAAGAACATCTACTGTAGGTAATACACTGACTATGAAGAAGAACATCTACTGTAGGTAACACACTGACTATGGAGAAGAACATCTACTGTAGGTAACACACTGACTATGAAGAAGAACATCTACTGTAGGTAACACACTGACTATGAAGAAGAACATCTACTGTAGGTAACACACTGACTATGAAGAAGAACATCTACTGTAGGTAATACACTGACTATGAAGAAGAACATCTACTGTAGGTAACACACTGACTATGAAGAAGAACATCTACTGTAGGTAACACACTGACTATGGAGAAGATCCTCATACAACCCCACTGAGAAACACCTGAACTATCTCTTTCAGTTCCTCGCTGAAGTGTCTCAGTGGTCATTCGTCTAAGTTCAGAGGTCAGAACCACATCCTCTGAGGTAGTTCAGGATCAGGCTACATGGGCTGTGTTCTAATCCATTCCAATCACTTAGTGCTCATTAGTTCACACTGGATTGTCAGTAAAAGTCCTAATAACTAACTATATGACACAAGTACATTCAGTCTGTTGAACTCACCTCCGGCAGGTTGGCACAGTTGGATTTGACTTCATACTCGATGTAGGCCGCCTCCAGTCCCTCTTCTTTACCCATCTGTGTGTAGCACAGGTCTCTGGTGGAGTTGATCCTGAGGTCCACATCGTTGAGGTTAAACATGCAGAGCGCCGAGTCCTCGCTGGGCCGAGTAGATGAAGCCAAACGAGTGGAGAAGACACCGAGAAGAACCTCCGAGCCCTGACTCGACACGCCGTCCTCGGTGAGCCCGAGCCGGACGGCTTGTAAGAGGTTGTAAATTTTTCCCGCTCTGGAACGGCACGTCAAGGGCACCTCCACGTAGGAGTAGTAGGCCTGGTCGTCCAAACAGACACGAGAGACGTAGGTGCGGTACTCGCGGGACTGTGACTTCAGGTCCCGCCTGTAGAAGAGGAAGTACACGTGCTGACGGTGTGCGAACGATGACACAAAATGATGGTCGTATTCCGAGAGACGGCCGGCCACGGCCAACTTGGCGGTCTCCTCGTAGGAAAAAATGGGAACCTGGGCGAGGACGAGGTTTCGTGTTGAAATAGGAGGGTGGCTGCTGGTGTAACCGCGCCCAACAAACAGGACGGGCGGCCTGTCAGGATGAGAGCGAACCACGAGTCCCACGGTGCTGACGTTGGGGTGGTTAGCTGCTACGTACTGAGTATCCACCGGCTTCTCTGTAGAGAAACGGACGTCGTTCACAGACTCCAGACCACGCTTCTGGCAGATTCCTTGGTTGACGCTCCCGCAGGTGATGAGCTCCATGGAGTACGGGTCGACCAGCAGGAGCTTGTTGTGGTTGCTGGTGGGCCTGGCCTGAGGGCAGTTACTCACAGTTACAGGAGGCAAACACTCCCGACTGTCTGTGACGGGTCCGGTGTCATTCTGAAGTGCAAGTCGGAGGAATGGATCCAACTGGAACAGGTGATCTCGGGCCCCGATGTAGACCCAACCCTTGTCGGGGTCGGGGTGCAGGGCCAGGTGCTCGAACAGAGTGTCATTCCGGATAAAGGTGGGGTAAAGACCGGAGGGGGAGGAGTCCGATCCCTGGACAACACCACTAGGCGATGAGGTGAAGGGCCGGCCGACGGCCAGCAGCAGGAGACACAGCAGCGTTTGGACCGCTAACGCTGAAAGACGACGCACCATCCCCGGAGGCATGGCGGCAGAGCTGAGGGACACAAGACGGGACACAATGTTAGAGAGGATGTCAAATGTCTTCATGTCACAGACCTCCAAACTGATTTATGACGTCATGGATCCCCATGTGATCACGTGTAATGTAGTATTCATGTGGATTCCTGTCTATACTGTAGAGCTCCAACACCTAGTCCACTATTATTCCATCGACAGATTCATAATCCTCAACGATTTCTTTTTACTCGTATCGGTGCTCGGTATCGGAGAGTACCCAAATGGAAGTACTCGTACTCGGTCTGAAATAAAGCGGTATCGGTGCATCCCTTAAAAAAATTAAGTAAAAGCTCTTTGCTGCCGTCAGACAGACAGACAGACAGACAGACAGACAGACAGACAGTCAGACAGACAGACAGACAGACAGACAGACAGTCAGACAGACAGACAGACAGACAGACAGACAGACAGACAGACAGACAGACAGACAGACAGTCAGACAGACAGACAGTCAGACAGACAGACAGACAGTCAGACAGACAGACAGACAGACAGACAGACAGACAGACAGACAGACAGACAGGCAGGCAGGCAGGCAGGCAGACAGGCAGGCAGGCAGGCAGGCAGACAGACAGGCAGGCAGGCAGGCAGGCAGGCAGGCAGGCAGACAGTCAGGCAGACAGACAGGCAGGCAGGCAGGCAGGCAGGCAGACAGTCAGGCAGACAGACAGGCAGGCAGGCAGGCAGGCAGGCAGACAGTCAGACAGACAGACAGACAGACAGACAGACAGACAGGCAGGCAGGCAGGCAGGCAGGCAGGCAGGCAGACAGTCAGGCAGACAGACAGACAGACAGACAGACAGACAGACAGACAGACAGACAGACAGACAGACAGACAGTCAGGCAGGCAGGCAGGCAGGCAGGCAGACAGTCAGACAGACAGACAGACAGACAGACAGTCAGACAGACAGACAGACAGACAGACAGACAGACAGACACAGACAGACAGACAGACAGACAGACAGACAGACAGTCAGACAGACAGACAGTCAGACAGTCAGACAGACAGACAGACAGACAGACAGACAGACAGACAGACAGACAGACACAGACAGACAGACAGACAGACAGACAGACAGACAGACGTCTTCTGCAGTCGGCTGCACATGAAACACGGAAAATTACAAATAAACTTTGCAGTGAAGTGAAACTGTCCTGCAGCCTTCAGCATCAGCCACTCAGTGTTGACCGGCTCGCAGACTGTGGAGGCAGGCCGGTGTGTTCTGGTATACAGGCCACACGTTTCTCTGCAGACCACAACGGGCCAACATTGGTTACTGAGAACCTGAACTGACTTGTGGACCTGATCAACGTTTGACCCAGTTTGACACGTGTTGTATAAGAAAAGCTTCACTGTTTCTATTTTTATTATCTATGACGATACCAAGTGGCATTCAACTAATTAAACAACCTCTGGAGGATACCTTAATCAGCATAACACATGATCTGATCCATCTCAGCCATCGGCTCCTCACCATTTGTTTCCAGCGGTGTTTCACAGAGGCATGTCACCTCTCGACCTCCCAGCAGCTCGGGGTTAACAACACATCCTTCTGGACACAACCTGCAACACAAAGGAAAGAAGAGAACATGCATCAGTATACTTTATACCGGGGGCTCTCACAGTGTTGATGACTGAACGACAATTTATGGAGCCGGCATACCATTCACCGAGATCGCAAACTTTAGCTAACATGCTAATTAGCCCTAGCACTGACGATGACAGAACGTGATACTCACAAGGAGCCGCTGGTCGCCGTGCAGCCAGGAGCCTTCTACAGGTTGTCGTCCCTTTAGGTTTCTAAATACTCTAGTCAGTATACTGTAATACCTCGTACCGACACTACTACGCTCAGACACCCGCTGTGATTTACCGAAGGGAATGCAGAGATGACACACCTCACCCTAAAGGACATTAGACCAAGCCTGCGTGTTTGCTGCAAACACCTGGTGTGTGTGTGTGTGTGTGTGTGTGTGAGTGTGTGTGTGTGTGTTTGGCATCGCTGCCGTCCACTAAGAGTCGTGGGAAGCTCCTACCCATTGAGATTCCTGTCAGACCTGTGTCTGACGGGCTACATCCGTTTCTGCGTGTTAAAGCTCTCAGCAGAGGCCAAGTCAAGTAGTGTCAGTCCAAGAGGGCTTTCAGTGCCGCGCACGGACACACACACACACACACACACACACACACTCGGTCCCAGTATTCAAGCCTCCCTCATTGCTAGGATACGAGGTACAAAACCATCCGAGTCGCTGCCAGAACAACAAGTTGCTGTGAGGTGAGAGAAGCTCCTTGAGAGAGAGAGAGGCTTGTTTGAGCACCTGAATCTGTGTCTTCCTCTGTGAGATACGGCGATCATCATTCAGCAGTCAGTTATGACACCACACTCAGTCCATATACAGTAAACCCTCTCATTATCCCCCTCTTCTTTCTATCCACCTCTCCTCCTCCATCGCCTCACATCTCTCTGGCACAGCAGCAGGATTATCTCCTACGAGTTCAGGCGGATCTCCAGAGGACTTATCCAAAAAGGAGGTTGGGAAAAAAGACAGACAAACTGAAAAAGACACTATTCACCCCTCTGAACGGACACACACACACACACACACACACACACACACACACACACACGCACACGCACGCACGCACATGCACACACCTCTTCAGCTGCCACACTAGGAGCTTTAGAAAGCCGGCTTTGTTGGTGGCAACCTCCTGTATGTGGGAACGAGGGTAAAGGCCTGGCAAGAGGCCAAACATGGAAAGAAAGGACCTAACCCCCCCCCACACACACACACACACACACACACACACAATTCACTAGAGCACAATAATTATGATCATTGCTATCTATAGAATTAACCCTTCCTAAGTCCCGCCCCTCTGCGCTCTGTGCTCCAATAAGAGTTGAGCACGCTGGGAACCCGGCAGAACCTCGGCCACCGTTCCTCTTTCCTGTTATACTTCGATATGCTGCGTCCGTTCAAACATGAAGATGTAAGTCACACTTAGGATCAGTCTGAAACCAAAACACAGACTTGATCCTTTGACCCCCGGTGTGGGGGGGGGGTTCTCAGTACTTTGTAAAAAGCTGCAACTCCTGAACTCAGTCGTCAGCGTGTCACGACTCTCTGGTGGAAAAGGCGCTTTACGGCGGTGTGCAGATAATCCTGAGAGCGCCGCGGTGCAGAGCCTAACGGAGCAGAGACGGGAATGACTGGCATGCTAACTCACAGAAACACTAGTTCAACAGATACAGAGCTTCTCCTGTTTCCTCCTCTATGAGCACGGGGTCGTCTTCACCAACAACTCTCAGAACGAGCCGGCCGTCGCTCCGCTCGTCCGTCTTAATCTGCTATTTGCTGAAAGCTGCAAATCAAATAGCCAAAAACGACAGTAGACCGGGCTGCCGTCACTCCGAGCCGACCTCAGCTGGAAGAGGTTTCTCTCTCCTGCAGGGAATAATCTAATCAGGCTCAACTTCATTCAGAGTTTCAGACACATGAGAAGCAGAGAATGGACTTCTGATTCAATTCTACAACGTTAAAAATCACATTTCACCTCCGAGTGGAAGTCGGTTTTTTGTGGCAAAAGGTCTCAGCCTGATGGAGGAGAGAGGAGGAAATGTGTGTCTGCTCTGGAATTACTTTATCTAAATGTTCCTTTACTTCCAGGTAATGGACTCCACCTCGCTCCGGCCCGTCTGCACAAACAGAGAGTTAACTCAGTTCATGACTACAGGAGGTATTCCACCAACAACACATATAGAACATGAAATAAAGCTGGTAGATTGGTCATGACATGGGTACAAAGCTCTTGGTGTGGAACCACAGACTGTATATAAAGATGGACGACATGACAGCTCCCCAATAGTGAAGCCAAAACATCTGGATGGCCCCCTGGTGGCCGCTGTATAGTAGAGCTCATAAACCCGCCTCCTCCATGTTAGCGGACGGGACATGAGCCAAACTAAAAGGTCAAAGTACACGTCAGATATAAAGATGCTTTCTGTCATTTAGGTAGTTCTCACCACGCTGATATATGTTCAGGTGTTCATTCTACAGATCAGTCTGGTTTTAATTAGTTATTTGATGCTATAAAAGGGGACGGACGGTAAACTAGAGACAGTGAACGCAGCATCGTAGCTGCTAAGTTAACGCTCCCGGACGGTGAACTGGAGACAGTGAACGCAGCATCGTAGCAGCCTGTAGCAGGTGGACGGGACCAGCCGGGTAGAATCCCTCTACGATCAACAGACCGACCGACCTACCGACCTCAACCCGCCACAAACGGACCGGAGCCGGAGCCGGAGCTGCAGCCAAAAGACTCCACAACACCACCCGGCATTCCTCAGAGCCACATTCAATTGAGCCATCATCCGCTTCATTGAGCTCAGCCTTTCATTCATTCTCAATTCAACCAGCCGATCCTCTGGAGGAGACAGAGGGACAGCAGCGGGGGGGGCTGGCAGAGGGACATTAGAGGACAGAAACAGGGTTACAGGAAGACAATGGTGAGAGGGGAAGACGGGGGAGGACAGAAGGGGGGAGACGACCAGCGAAAAACGCCACAAACAAGCGCTGGCAGTTCAGTGCTCGCCGGCCTCAGCGCTCGCAGGCCTCAGCGCTCGCAGGCCTCAGCGCTCGCAGGCCTCAGCGCTCGCCGAGTCCTGATGGAATGTGACTAATGATAATAAGAGAGAGAGGACGGGGGGGGGCATTAATTCCAGTGTCTACCCATAATGCCTCATTCAACACCCTCATTGGCTGTACGAGGGGGAGGGGAAATAAAAAGCATGTTTCTAATTAGTGACATGATTGTGAGCATAAACACACAAACGTGCACGAGCACACGCACACGCCTATAATGAGAAGTCCCTCCTCTGTTCACGTTAAACAAATAAACACACCCCAACAAGAGGAAGCAGTGAGAGAACGCAGCCGTCTGCCATCAGTCACACAGATTACACCCACATCAACACAAACGGCGTTTCCAGAGGAGGCTTTAGTGTCCGTCAGCCTCCTCCCGCTGCTCCACAACACAACGAGGACCGCCGTGATAGACAAGCTGTACAGTAGGAGGAGGGACAGCGGGGGTTAACAAAGATATCAGACTACAGAAGCCTGAAGGTCCACAGACTCCGTCCTTTCCACACTTCCCATTCATTGTCTATGCAAGCAGCCGTGCAGCAATGCATTCTGGTAGCGTGGCGGCACGATTCGAGAGACGGAGCGTCACGTCTCCCGCTCCTCGTTTGCATCAAGTTGAGGTCTCGGCTACTTTATGCTCGGAGCTCAGAGATGGAGGAGCAACCGGTTGATTAGTGTTTGTCTAACGTGTCTCCATGACTCCATCCTTCCTCCATCTTCACTACAAAGTAAAACCTAACATCACTAGTTCTTCCTGCCCGTCGGCGGCCATGTGTGTTTACACTAAAGTCACGTTTGATCACCAGAGATTTGGTGAGATTTCTGTGTTTTTTAGTCGTGACTCTTGTTGTTCCTGTCGGTTCAAAGCGGATGTCTCACGGTAAAGCAAAGAACGGAAAATATTCTAATTATAGCGTCCATTTAAACTGATATTGTCATGTCCTGCTGCCTCCGTCCACAGCAGGACATGACTCCTGTCTGTTTCTCCAAACGTGCTGACCGTCATCTACTGTAGGTAACACACTGACTATGGAGAAGAACCTCATATAAACCCCACTGAGAAACACCTGAACTAACCCTTTAATAAGCATGTGCAGAAGTAGCCGTGTCAGGACAGCCTGCTGGAGCTGGAGCTGGAGCTGGAGCTGGAGCTGGAGCTGAGCTGGAGCTGGAGCTGGAGCTGGAGCTGGAGCTGGAGCTGGAGCTGAGCTGGAGCTGGAGCTGGAGCTGGAGCTGAGCTGGACAAGCTCCAGCTGACAAGAAGTTATTTATAGAGAAACCCTCAACAATACCCGCCCATCTACAAGAACACATTCCTCCTCGGCTGATGAACTTCAGACAGAGGGCAGCGAGGAGGACAAGGAGGAAGAGGAAGAGGAGGAGGAGGAGGAGGAGGAGGAGGAGGAGGAGGAGGAGGAAGAGGAAGAGGAGGGGGAGGAGGAGGAGGAGGAGGAAGAGGAAGAGGAGGGGGAGGAGGAGGAGGAGGAGGAAGAGGAAGAGGAGGGGGAGGAGGAGGAGGAGGAAGAGGAGGAGGAGGAGGAGGAGGAGGAGGAGGAGGAGGAGGAGGAGGAGGAGGAAGAGGAGGGGGAGGGGGAGGGGGAGGAGGAGGGGGGAGGAGGAGGAGGGAGGATGAGGAGGGAGGATGAAGAAGAGGAAGAGGAGGAGGAGGAGGAGGAGGACGATGAAGAAGAGGAGGAGGAGGAGGAGGAGCAGGAGGAGGAAGGGGGGAGATCATCATCCTGCGCTCTCTTCCGGAAAACTTCCTTCCAGAAATGAAGACCTAAAAGTCCCTCAGTGACCCTCATCAGGTCCTTTTAAGGGATGAAGTCCCTCGGTGGCAGGACAGTGGTCTTTCCTGGACATGTCTCAGTGGTCAGAGGAGAGCCACTTGTCCCTGAGAGGAGCTGGGGGTGGGGGGGTAAAGGAAGTTCCCATGGCTGTTAAATTTTATGGCCCTGAAGAAACCACCCGGGGTGACAGAGGTTGAGTCTGGATACACGACAGGACGGATATCCGGGTCTCAGGGATCAGCTCTACGTTTAGGTGGAACTCTATAGCGCGTCCACGCGTCTCTTTATTCCTCATCATGAATCAGAGCTGCTCTCTGCTCAGCGGGACGACGTCAGACGTTGTACGTGTCACACAAGTCTCTAAACTTTCATTCAAAACGCCACAACAAATACGAATTTAATAAAGAAAACATAGATTTATGATTTATGATTTGATATTCATACACACCAGAGACAAAAGAAGACAGGTCGTTTTAACGTTCTCATTTCCTTCCATCTTCCTCTTCAAAATTAAACTACAACTTTAAAGGTCCCATATTTTAAAAAGTGAGATTTTCATGTCTTTTATATCATAAAGCAGGTTTAATTGCTTTATATAAATACTGTTAAACTATCAAAACGCTCAATATACGGAGAAACACACACACAGCCCGTATTCACAAACTGTGCGTTTGAAACACGCCGTCAGGATTTCTGTCCATTTGTGATGTCACAAATATACAATATTTAGACCATTACACGGTTTTAAACGTAAACATTCTAAATGTGTCCCAGTTTATTTCCTGTTGCAGTGGATGTAAATAACTTCAGCTGACAGGAAGTAAACATGGACCCAAGCTGTTGCCTAGCAACGCAATTCCATTGCAATTCCGTTGTAATGCACTAAAACGGAGCGTTTCAGACAGAGGGTGAATACAGGTATATTCAGACACACAGGATGAGGAAAATAAAGGTGTTTTTGAACATCACAGCATGTAAACATGTTCTAGTAGAAACACAAAATACAAGTATGAACCTGAGAATGAGCCGATGTGGGGCCTTTAAATAATAACTCTAACTCTTTGACTTCATTTCCTCATCATTCAAGTCAATAAACAAACAAGATGGTTCCACCAGCTAGAATCTGTCTAATCAAATGGAAAATAAAATACAATTTTACAGTTTAAACTAGGGCTGTCAAAGTTAACACCATAATTCTTGTTAATGCAAATTTGTTTTAACGCCACTAATTTCCTTAACGCAACTTGTGATTTTTAGGTTGTAGCAGCTCAGTATTAAAGCTACAAAATTAAGCGTAAGTTTGGAGCGTTATTTAGGCCCCAAACTGCATGTGATTATCATAAAGTGGGCATGTCTGTAAAGGGGAGACTCGTGGGTACCCATAGAACCCATTTATATTCACACATCTGGAGGTCAGAGGTCAAGGGACCCCATTGAACATGGACATGACAGTTTTTCCTCAACAAAATTTAGCGTAAGTTTGGAGTGTTATTTAACCTCCTTCATGACCAGCTAGTGTGACATGGTTGGTACCGATGGATTCATCAGGTTCTCTAGTTTACTATGATGTCAGTATCTTCACTCTAGCTTTAACACTGAGCTGCTACAACCTAAAAATCACAAGTTGCATTAATGCGTTAAAGAATTATTAAAACGTTATCACGTTAACTTTGACAGCCCTAGTATTTGCATAAAGCAGAATATTTGTCCACTCCCATGTTGATAAGAGTATTAAATACTGGACGAATCTCCTTTAAGGTTCATTTAGAACAGATGAAATATTAATTTATGATTAATCGCGATTAACTTTGGACAATCATGTGATTAATCACAATTAAATACATGAATGGATTGACAGCCCCTCGTTTAAACACAATAACACTATCCCGGTTACAGTTTCTATTATTGGCAGCAGTGTGAAAATATTCACTTGAACAAACAAAGAAAGGAACTCAGACAGATAAGAGATGAGCTGCAGTAGTGCTCGGAGTCAGGCCACCCTGATAACGGGGCACGTCTGTGGTGGAATTAGACGTTACGGAGCATCAATGAGAGCGAGCAGCGGGTCATCAGGGCTATCATAAACACTCACAGCTGCCAGACAGGAAGCTACTAAAGTCTGTAGAGTTGATCTGGATCGTAACTCAGACGCAGACAGGTGCGGCTGGCGGCGCACACACATCATAAAGCATCGACAGCGGCGCAAGCAATAACTTTTGAATGCACTCAAGCAGAGAAGTAATAATGCTTCAGGGTAAGTTATAACTCACATCATCCACTCGGACACTATTTGTCTTTGAGACAAAGTGTTGGTGGTGCCTTCGTCTTCTCCACGCTGGAGACTGAAAAAGACCAAAACAGTCCAGAGAGTCATGGTGGCGAGGCAGGTTGATGCAACAGATTGGGGCGTGTGCCGGCGGTGAGCGTCTGTCGGCCTAGTTTTGACCGTGTCGGAGGCTTTTTGGCCGATTCAGCATGTTGAAGCTCGTCGGTGAGAGAAATCACTCTGATTGGCTGTTCAGCTTCAACGAATCAGCGCACGAGAAGAGAACAGGAAGTGAGGAAAGCCAACGAGGGAAGTCAAGAGGACACACAGAAGACTCTTCTCATGTTTCATCTTCATCTCATCTCATCGTTTCAAAACACGGATAGTTTCACAGCAACATGAACATCTGGAATGAAGCTCCGTGGTGAGTGAGAGTGGTGAGAAAACGGTCGGCAGACGCCGCTTTGTTTCATGTACGCATCATAACAACGGCTTGTATATCCGCCGTACTCGGTCTTCCTGTTTCCCTTTTTGAATGATGAATACAGACTACCGCCGCCTGCTGGTGTGGAGAGTTATTTCCTTTCACCAGGAGCAGAACGTACGTGGTAGCCGGCCTTCGTCTTTGCGGTGTGTTCAAGTGCAACTCTTTGGCCTTTTTTATGTCTTCAGTTTATTACTGAATGAATACATTGAGATGTGTTTGCCACCAGGAGATCATGTTCATACCTGCCAACCCTCCCGATCTTCCCGGGAGACTCACGTTTTCATCGCTCTCACACAGTTTTCTTCCCGAGGTCACAGTTCTCCCGCATGTCTCCCGATTTACAGACATTCTTCACATCTTTTAGTTCTCTCAACATGTTTCAGGCGCTGTACAGCGTGTATAAGCCCGATACTGTTTCCACCCGGACGACAACAGAACTACATCAATATGTCTTTTCCTCGGTGGAGGAGAGCTGCTCGAGACACCGCGCCGCGGTTTGAGCTGCGCTCGCCGCACGTCACAGCAAAGCCGGCGTTGGCGTGGCACAAACGGGTTTCAAAGCTCAGTGGAGCCGTACAGGGAAATTGAAAGTACTAAGAGAAAGAAATACTCTACCAGGAGTGTGTGTGAGTGTTTCTGTTCAAATATGAACTAATGTGTGTGTGTGTGTGTGTGTGTGTGTGTGTGTGTGTGTGTGTGTGTGTGTGTGTTTCTGTGTTGGACATACAGTAGTTGCATGGCGTGACCTCTGCACCACAGAGGGTTAGACTAAGTATAGAGCGGTGTGTGTGTGTTGAGTCCTAGTGTATAATTCCATTGTTGAGGGCAGTCTCTGTGGACGGCAGCCGTCCAACGAGACACTCACATTGACACAGAGTAGAAGGGTGGGGACGCACAGAGAGAGAGACACCTCCTCACACAGGTTATCATTACCACCTTAACACGCCGAGACTCTCTCTGGGACTCTGCATTTAACTGCTTAGAGGTCGGAGCGGTTCAGAGAGGTCAAAGACGACAACCACCACTCCCCCAGACGGCAGGAAGACACCCGGGACCAGGTGAGGAGGTCATCAGCCAGAGGTGGAGACTTCAGGTCAGAAGTCAAATGTAAGAGTCAGAATGGGCTCTGAGTGGGGATGTTCTTAACCGATAACCGACCCTCGTTAACCGATTATTAACCGTTAACCGGCAAGATTAGTGCCTCGCATGCAGCGATGTAGCTCTTCCACCAGGAGCTCTGCCGCTCCACCGGGAGCTCTGCCGTTCTACCGGGAGCTCTGCCGCTCTACCGGGAGCTCTGCCGCTCTACCGGGAGCTCTGCCGTTCTACCGGGAGCTCTGCCGCTCTACCGGGAGCTCTGCCGCTCTACCGGGAGCTCTGCCGCTCTGCCGCTCTACCGGGAGCTCTGCCGCTCTACCGGGAGCTCTGCCGCTCTACCGGGAGCTCTGCCGCTCTACCGGGAGCTCTGCCGCTCTACCGGGAGCTCTGCTGTTTATTGACACAAACGTGTGGCTACAGCCTGCCTTTATTATTTACTTCCGTTTCTATTGGTGGAAGAGAGATCTGTCGTCAACACCAGCGGAGCCTGAGCTCTGTAAACTGCCCCAACACTGTCCTCTGACTACAGAGAACAACAACATACAATCTGGGTGAAGGTTTGTTGTTATTACTGAATTGAAATCTGCAGAAAGGATAAAAGATGAGCCTTAGAGATACAGTCAATGTCTCAGCATCACTTCTAGTCACACATCATATAAAACAATAAAACGTTATGGCTCTGAGAAGACAACAGAAGCTTCCGTCTGAGTGTCTCTGCTGCGCTGGACTGTGACGTCAGCTGTATTCACGCTCAGATCAGTACAAAGTCACCGTCTGGCTCTAACTTGCTGGGCAGGGTAAAAACAAATATGTGAGAGAGTGCATGTGTGTGTGCACACGCTGGTGTTGGTGCACATTTGTGTTTTCATGAGGCAATGCCTTCACCGGCAAATTACAGCTTGTGTTTTGACATGCTGATTATGGCGGGGAGAAGTATGCACACATTATCAGAAAGAATGCAGAAAGTGCTCTGACGGAGAGGAACAGGAGGAAGGACCACAGCTATTTTCACTTTTTATCACCAAGTTCCACAGAAGCAGTAACCTGTAGGAGGCTGGAGGACGGAGCTACCGCTGCCTCGGACCTACAGCTGGAGATACAGCACTTAGTGAGCTGGAACCTTCTGATGCACAAGATGCTGAGTTGTGATGTTAAACAGGGGTGGTACAAAATATCTATCCACCTATGTATCGCAGTTATTTATTTTAACGATTTTGAAATAGATGTTTTAACACCAGAATCGATATATCTGCTTCATCTGAGTCTATGTGGAGGTAGAAGGAAGTTACCGCTTTTATTGTGGTAGTCTGAGTAAGGTGACGTCATATCCGTTCCGTATCCGTCAACCAAAACAAACCTCAGAGAGTCTAAAACGTTGTAGGGTCGTCGTGGATACGACCTGCACCCTCCCATGTTAAATCCAGCGTGGTAAACACTACACATCCAGTAAAGGATGGAAACACTTTGGGTTTCACACATTGACAGGAAAAGCAGAGCTAAAGCTGCATGCTAACTCTGTCACGGACAGGAGACGTTATGGTATGGAGGTAACGTTATGGTATGGTGGTAACGTTATGGTATGGAGGTAACGTTATGGTATGGAGGTAACGTTATGGTATGGTGGTAACGTTATGGTATGGAGGTAACGTTATGGTATGGTGGTAACGTTATGGTATGGAGGTAACGTTATGGTATGGTGGTAACGTTATGGTATGGAGGTAACGTTATGGTATGGAGGTAACGTTATGGTATGGAGGTAACGTTATGGTATGGAGGTAACGTTATGGTACGGAGGTAACGTTATGGTACGGAGGTAACGTTATGGTATGGAGGTAACGTTATGGTATGGAGGTAACGTTATGGTATGGAGGTAACGTTATGGTATGGTGGTAACGTTATGGTATGGTGGTAACGTTATGGTATGGAGGTAACGTTATGGTATGGAGGTAACGTTATGGTATGGTGGTAACGTTATGGTATGGTGGTAACGTTATGGTATGGAGGTAACGTTATGGTATGGAGGTAACGTTATGGTATGGAGGTAACGTTATGGTATGGAGGTAACGTTATGGTATGGAGGTAACGTTATGGTATGGAGGTAACGTTATGGTATGTAACGTTATGGTATGGAGGTAACGTTATGGTATGGCGGTAACGTTATGGTATGGAGGTAACGTTATGGTATGGAGGTAACGTTATGGTATGGAGGTAACGTTATGGTATGGTGGTAACGTTATGGTATGGAGGTAACGTTATGGTATGGAGGTAACGTTATGGTATGGAGGTAACGTTATGGTATGGAGGTAACGTTATGGTATGGCGGTAACGTGGCGGTGGAGCCGTCCGTCTCTCTCGTCTCCGTGGTCAAATGGGCTGACGCTACGACTGTAGAGCACCCAGACACTGACATTTGTGTTCTCTGCATTGAAACGGCCCCGATGGAGCTGACCATGGATGGATAAAGAGAACGGAGCTGACGGGAGAGCTAGAGACCACCTTGGAGAAGTTAGAGGAAGTAGACACGTGGGACTACGTCCGCTTTTCAAAATAAAGTGTCAACAAAGGGAACTGTAGATACTAAATACATCTATAGAAATAAGATTGATGGATTATATTCACCAGAAGTATAAAACATTACATGCCCCTTATAGATTAAAAAGAAAATACCACTAATCTGTGAGGGAAATGTTTTTATTCTTTGATTTCTGGGTTGCTGGATAATAAATAATTCCTGTTAATGATCCTGATATATTTGACTTCAGGACGTCTCTGACTACAGACATGCTGAAAATCAAACATTTTTCTGGATTCATTTAGAGATTTTACAAAGTAAAAGTCCCTAGAAGTGTCTGATTTAACTTTTTCCCTTCATGGTCTGGTGTTAAAGAAGTTAACAACAATCACAATCCTCTGTTTAGTTCCAGTATCCAGTATAGTTATGTGCAGCATTACCGCCCTTCAAGGATTCTGTCTTTTGTGTGCTTTAGTATTCTCGACGCAATGAATATGAAGAAATGGGGATAACATCAGTCTGTCCTAAAAGGCATCCGTGTTGTCCCTCGGTTGTGCACTAGAGGAGTGACAGAGGTAGTTGTGTGAACACTTTGTTTGTAGCATACTGAGGCCTTTAGGCAATTTTAGTGAACGCACATAAATTACCCAGGAAGTAAAAACATAAACAGGAAGTAGCTGTCTGAAATCATAATGGATGTTTACAACGGGCATTTAAGGTGATCATATTGATGATGAACTGTGTTTTATAGAGCATCTCGTTTGGAGCACACCTGGTCTCCACAGACCCAGCGGGTCCTCCAGCCAGCCCCGGTCCACCTCCACCTGCGTCCCTCTACGCCTCACCAGATAACGTGCTGGTCCAGGGCTCGTTATTCAGCCGGTCTAACCTGCTCTGAAGGCACGCTCACTCTGACAGGCTCATCTGGGGTTTGATGCGGTGTGTGAGTGACTGAATAAAGCCAGAAGCTGCTCCATATTCATGACTCCAGTCACAGCAGAGGAGACGGGACCAGACACCCCACCCGCCCCCCCCCAGGTCTTGACAGCTTGTTAATGCTACTTGGCCTCGCAGTAGTACAGGATTTCATGCCGTCGGCACAATGCTGACTCTGAGAATCGAACCAAAAGCTGCGAAATGAAGCGTGGTTGGTCCAGGTTTCCTAGCAACAGAGAGGAAGACCGTATCCACGGTAACTGTCTCTTCCTGTGTGTGTGGATCTCAGCAGACACTCAGACACCGATCCAAACGATGCTCACTCGGTCAGCGTTGTAGTCGTACTATAACAGCTATGCAACTGAACTCAATTCATGGCTGTTAAAAACATATTCGTGGTTCCCAGAGGATGTATCCTGATGACGTTGGTGATCCCCTGACTTTCCCTCTAGAACCCACCACCAGCAGGTTCTGGCTTTTAGTGAAATATCTTGACAACCATTGGATGGATTGCCGTTACATCTGGTAAAGAAGATCTCCATCGTGTTCCCAGAGAAGGAACTCTTATGACTTGCCCTCACTTTTCATGTAGTGCCATGGATTGGTACAACAGTTAGACATTCATGGTTCCCAGGCGATGTGCCGTGCACCATCAGGTCAACAAGGCAAACGTACAAACATTACATATGACGATATAAATCATCTTCTTTCAGTCTGAAATCTTCAGCGAAGGGGGCTTCATAACCGAATCATCATGGTTTTCTGGGATAATTCTAAAAGCAGTGTAGTCTAGTCCTCTTTTCTAAACGTGGTGACAGTTGTGGGATTATTCAACAAGACATTAAGTAAAAAGAAAAGATTAATACCACAAATACACCGAATACACAGGCAACATAATACTGAGTGAAGTGGAGGTTAAAAGGCTGTGTGTCGGGGATTATCTCTTCAGAGCATTACTCCGTCCATTTAAACTATTCTAACTTATTCTGTGCTTTCATTATCATGGTCATTTTTTAAAAGGAGATTTCAGCTTGACAATTATCTGGGAGCGGATTATCCAACGTCTGCTACTGAAAGCTGCATATTCATCACTCTTTCACTCGCTCATAAATGCAAAACAATATATTTTCTAATTCTGTTTCAGGTGGAATAGAAGAGTGAAATAGATCTGCAGACACCTGAGAATCTCCTTTTATCATCCAGTAGACAGCGTGTCACTGCGGCATTAATATTTAAGATGCAACACACAACAAGCTGACAGCTGAGAGATGCTCAGAGACTCCGTTATTCTGCACGTCTCATCACTTCATGGCTGTTAAAACCATGATCGGTCGGTTCTTCAGTCAACAGAGAACAAACTCACAGATATTTACTGATTCTAGCTTCTCAAACTGTTTCATGTCATTAGTTACCCAATAGCTTTGAGGTTTGTTAAACTGCTGTTAATAAAAAGAAAACAATCTGCAGACGTTGAGCTGGTAGTATACGTGATAGGAACATGTTTCTGATATCTTCTAGACTGAATTATCAGTTTATCGTCACTTTGTATGGCCTAGCCTTCAGGCCTTTACACGCCGCAGGCAGGACGAATACACAACACCAAAGTCTGAAATACTACTCGCCTGGGAATATTACCTATCAAAACTATTCATACCGGCAGCGATGCGAATCTGCGACTTCCACAGTTTATCATCTCATCAAACACAAACATCTTGAGCGATGGAGAGAGAGAGGTATCCTAAAACCTATTTGGCCTCTCCTGGAGCAGAAACACCCCGACTGGCAGCATCACAGCACAATAACAAGCTCTTATTGGGATTAGTAGAGAGAGATGGACATCAGCCAGGCAGCCACAGACCGACAGATGGATGTGAGGAGAGATGGAGGAAGGACGGACTCTCTCAGGGGAGAAAGTTTGGACAAGCTGTACAAAGAGAATATAACGGAAGAACTGACCACAGTGGCAAGCATGAACACAAACACACCAACCAATGGGAGGCCTCGTCACTTCCTGAACGTCCCACTCAACACAGTAACCATGTGAGTCTGGAACAACCCCCAGGAAGAGCGCCGGTCGTTGATCCCAACTTCCGTAGTGGCCAAACGGCGGTACTACAACTTCTGTGTCCGTCACGTGATGCCATCGGGCCCAAAAATACTTTTCCCCATAGACTTCCATTGGGAAAGAGACGTCTGGAACTCAGAGGATCATTGATTTTGAGGTGAATCAACTCCCCAGTACGAACACTCTGATAACAGTTATTTAAATCATTAAAACGCACTAACAGCTGAATCCAGAGTTATTTCTCTTCCTCCGTTCATGTGAGTGAGACCCAGACCGAGGCTGGAGCACCAAGCCGTGACGACGGCGTGACGTTGGGACCCCGTGACCGAGTCATGTGACCGAGCGGACGCTACTGCCCATGTTCCATGTGCCCAAGATCCGGGTACTTTTCCAGACGTCATGCGCCACTGAGCCCCTCTGATAGGAATGACCGGGGACCCGCCTCCAACGCCGGATCCAGTTCTCTTCATACATCCGTGGTCTGGAAGCTTCTGCATCCCTACTTCAAAATGTGCATAACAATATGTGAATGGAAACGCGACTACTGCCATCTATAACATCTTTCCCAATTTGTTTCAATTAGGTTTCTGTCATTGTTTTATGTTGTCTGGAGAGGAAGATTTGCACGTTGTGTGAATATCCGGGAAGACGACGACAGCGGAAAAAGGCTGATAAGTCCTGAGAGTTAAATGTTCGCTACGTAAGAATTTATTCAGTAAAGGCGTTTCTATAATCCATCTAGTGCATCAACTCTTTTTCCATGAAGAGAAAAAACACCTCAAGCGATTTTCTAATGCCATACTTATAAATGTGAATGGAAACGCGACTACTGTCATCTAATAACATCTTTAACTCATCGTCTATAAAGCAGTTCCAGACTTTATACTTGATGACCTGGAGACAGTGAACGCAGCATCGTAGCTGCTAAGTTAACCAGATGCTCAGTAAAGATTTGCCCTCCAGATCCTCTGAACCATTTGACAAACTACTGACATGGTATTCACCTCCAAGCACTCACAATGCCCCCCCCCCTCTCTCTAGAAACCAGCACCATAATCCTCCTTCCTTTAAACACGGCTCTCTCTGAGCCGCTGGTAAAGAGGCAACCTGAGGATGATGTTAAAGGAAGGAAGAGGGCCGTAGAGGTGATTTAGCAGAGCATGGATAGCATGCTGTCGGGGAGGGGAAGGGCAGACCTGCACACACTCTCACACACGCACACGCACACACACATTCACACACACTCTCACACTCACTCACACACACACATAAACATAAAGACTCCTTTCTGTGGCCGTCTGGCCAACAACAAGGGCGGCGCAGAGAGAGTGAAGGGTAAATGTTAGTGTGACTGCTGTGTTGTCGGGTCCTCTCTGAATGCAGTGTGTGTGTGTGTGTGTAAAACACACCGCTGCACAAAGAGCCTCTTTGTGGTCCCATGCGGCTAATGCTGCTTTTCCATAGTGTTGCCTTAATAAAACATTGGAGTGTGTGTGTGTGTGTGTGTGTGTGTGTGTGTGTGTGGAGCCAGGCTTGTTGCATAACATATAAAAGGTAAGCATGAAGTGGTAAAACAGTTTGAGGACCGCTGCTGGAGCTGCAGTAAAGAAATGATTATCCTGAAGAAGTGCTGCCAGCAGAGAACACTGCTCAGTTAACCACAGAGAGCCCCGGGCGTTCCCACAGCTGTCAGTCAGATAATGGGATGATACACGGGTTGATAACCAAAAGACAAACACTGAATGAAGCGCTCACACAGCCGGAGTCGCTGGAGGGCTCAAAACAAATACCACTAATTATTTAGAACAGCAAAAAATGAGTGGACTTGCTCTGGATGCTGATTCTCTCTCAGAGCAGCACCGTCACAGATCTACTGGAAGTCTGTTTCCTAGAACGCTGAACACACTAACACAATGAGATCTGATCATGATGAATCTTTGTCTGATCGGCAGCTCATCAATAAGCTATACTTTATAGAACATAAGCTAGAAGCTGCTTCCAGTCATTCAACAGTCCAGCAAACATCCAGCGAGGGCTCTCTGGGGGGATAATCTCTCTCCTAAACACATTCCTGTTGACTTCCACATCTGGCCTCCTCTCTTCACCGGGCTCCGTTACCTGTTGACTTCCACATCTGGCCTCCTCTCTTCACCAGGCTCCGTTACCTGTTGACTTCCACATCTGGCCTCCTCTCTTCACCAGGCTCCGTTACCTGTTGACTTCCACATCTGGCCTCCTCTCTTCACCGGGCTCCGTTACCTGTTGACTTCCACAGCTTGAAGGGCGGTCTGTGTAGAGATATGCATGTGTGTGTGTGTGTGTGTGTGTGTGTGTGTGTGTTTGTGTGTAGGCCACAGTGTGTCACATAATCTAATGTAACACCATGACAGCAGCAGAGTTACCTTTGACTGTAACACAGAGACCCAGAGACCAGGACGCTGTCTGAAGCTATGACCAGTCTCTCACCACAAACCTGCTCTGCCACAGCAGACCACCCTGAAGGTGGACTCGCCATCGTGGTCTGGGCCACCCTCGTCGAGAGCGCCCGCGTGAAGCCGCTGCTGGCTGGAGCAAAGCATGCTGGTCCGACAGAACGGACACGCAGAGGAACGCGGCGGAAGGGAGATGTGAATTAAAAGAGAACCATGGATGAGATCTCTGCACATCGCTGTCTGAAGGGAGGGTGCATGTGAATGTTGTTTACCTCCCAGCTGACAGAGAGAGAGGAGGAGAGATCACCACGGTGACGGTCTTCCTCTCACCTCCGCCTGCTTTACAACAACAAGGTTTACAGTACGGTGCTGAAGGACACGAGCATCAGTCTGGTTATTAGGATGCAGAGATGCAGAGGGATGGAGGGAAGGGTAAAGGGAGGAGAGAGGAGTTACTCCTCCTCTTCATCATCTCTCATACTGTCAGAGAACTGTCTGAGCACCACTCACTGACATCTCACTCCCTGTTTACCATACGGTGCACTACATTTACCCTCCGTCTGAATTATAGTGACTGACTGTGTACAGCTCCCTCAAAACGTCTCACAAGAGAACAAATAAAGTAGAGTCCAGGGCCACTATCACTTACCAAATTACATTCCCATCAGGGCTGTCAATCAATTACAATAGTTCAAATAGTCGCATCTGTTCTAAATGAACCTTAAAGGGAGATATTTAATCCTCTTATCAACATGGGAGTGGACAAATATGCTGCTTTATGTAAATGTATGTATATATTTATTATAGTAAATCAATGAACAACACAAATCAATGACAGATATTGATCCAGAAACCCTCACAGGTACTGCATTTAGCATAAAACAATATGCTCCAATCATAACATGTCAAACTGCAGCCCAACAGGCAACAACAGCTGTCAGTGTGTCAGTGTGCTGACTTGACTATGACTTGCCCCAAACTGCATGTGATGATCATAAAGTGGGCATGTCTGTAAAGGGGAGACTCGTGGGTACCCATAGAACCCATTTACATTCACACATCTGGAGGTCAGAGGTCAAGGGACCCCTTTGAACATGGACATGACAGTTTGGAGCGTTATTTAACCTCCTTCATTTAACCAGACTCCATTGAAAAGAACTGTGATTTGACCTCTCAGATCGGGGTGCTGCTGGTCTACCGCTGCCCGATTGGTTCATTTGATTGTGCTACTGTGTGACTTTGGTTAGTTCGGATTCACCGAACTCACACAATAACACAAACAAACTATCGGATGGAGGCGGCGGTAGACCAGACGGCAGCTCCCGTGATCTGAGAGGTCAAATTTCAGTTCTTTCCCAATGGAGTCTGGTGGCTTTGGCGAGAGCACAGATAACGGCTTCAGTTCCCCGTTGGAAACATAGACAGTATCTCTGTCTCACAGCGAGGTAAACCGGTGAAAATATTCTAAATATAGCGTACACTTAAACTGATATTGATTCTTTTAGGTGTCTAGAATCTGTCTTGCTGCCCCCCGTCCACAGCAGGACATTACTTTGCTTCCGTGCAGTAACTCCTGTCTGTTTCTCTAAACTCCATCTACTGTAGGTAATACACTGACTATGGAAAATACATCATACAGCCCACTGAGAAACATCCAAACTATCCCTTTAACTCTCTTAAAAAACAACTTAACTGCCGAACATCTTCCCTCTCCTTCGCCCACGCCTACAGCCAAACCCAGGATTCACTGCTTCCTCTGGATTTCCAAGTAAACTCTGACACACAATCGGACTTTCACTGATTGCACAATGACATTATCTACCTGCCAATACCAAGGAAAAACCGGTGACTAAAGTTCACTTCTCTCCTCTAAACTGCGTTTCTCACCGTGCTCTGCTGGCTGTATACGGAGATGCAGGAATGCGTCTCTCTTCCCTCCCTCACCATAAATAGTGCAGCATCTCTGAAGCTCTCGGCGTTCAGAGTTAAATGCTCACAGAGGGAACATTTCCCTCTCAGCTCCGGCTTCACCTCCTACTGGGAATATACAGTAAAAACCTGCACGGCACAGCAGGCTGTTAAAGGTGAACCAGAAGGAATGGGCTTTAAATTATTTCTGTTACACGACACAATAGGGAACGTAAAAATCTAAAAAGGTCTTGAGAATTTATCTCCGTTTGAAAAGAGCAGGACTTTAGTTCCTCTGAGCAGCCCACGGTGGAGCGGCCTGTTTTAGCTGTGGTTGAATACAGACAGGATAACGTCACTGTGTGTGCTGCCTGTTGCATGGTGATATTGTTTGGGTTTTGGTGGTTCTTGCCGTGTTCTGGGGAGAAGTTCAGGCATATTTTGGTGGATATTTTCAGCTGTGTGGTGGCTGTTCACTGAGCATTCATCAAATGAGAGGTTAGAGGAAGTGAAAGGCTTTCATTTTAACGGAGCGGAGGTGCCTTCACACTCCCCACATCCGTGGTCTTGATCAGTCTTGAAATAAAATGAGACGAGATTGAATAAAAAAGCGATTGATTCTGAGACGAGACCTTCAGAAAGGTGTCTTTAGACTGATCTAGAGTACTACAACACTGGTTAAAACATTAAAAATGAATGCATTTCAGATGTTTTGCGTATCAAAGAAAGGGAAAACATGGTAACAGTCATCAAAACCTCTGAACTGAAAAGGTAGTAAGATATTAAAAAGACATTGTTTGAGCATCAGTACTGAAACTCATCACACTGACATCTACATCCAACAGTCTTCACACGAGACCCGGTCCTCAACACAAAGGGGAGTAAATGGAAGAAGAAAAGTAATGTGTTGTCTCTAAATGAGACTTCAGGAGGAGAAGAACGCCAGACCAACACGTACACATTCACACAGGAGGAGAGTGAAATCCAGTCAAGTCTCACACCTCCACTAACAGTCTCATTCATCATCGTGCTCCAGACAGCACAAGGGTCACCGACCTCCACACAACACACACACACACCTCATTATACAGAGAGGCGAGAGGATAACACCCACAGCATCACTCACATCTAAACCAGGTCTGAGTGACCTGACCTTGGGAGGCAGGCAGCAGCCAGCACTCTGCTTTCATCCAGCCAGGAGGCAGATAAACAACAGACCAGAGGACAGCCAGTCCACTCATATCAACACTAATAGTTCAGTATCTGATATATGATGAGGTTAGTCCTGAGAGGCCACAGCTACAATAGATGGAGTTCCCAGGTAGGATGACGGGAGAAGGCAGAACTCAGTGGAGACTATTCACACAGTGAAGTACAAATGACACTTAAAGCTTCAATAGTCAGTATATGTTTGGCATCATTGGGCAGACATCCCATAATAACCTTTCAGCATATTGTAATTCAAGTGTTCTGAGAGATAACTAGACTTCTGCTCCTCCTCATGGCTCTGTTTTCAGGCTTTAGAACATCTAGCCCGTGACGGGAGACTTTGACCAATCACAGGTCATTTCAGAGAGAGAGAGCGTTCCTATTGGCTGTGCTCCGGTCATGTGACCAGAACTTGGTGTTCCTTCACCAGATTTCACAATGGCAGCGGCGTCACAAACTTTCTCATTTCACAGCTAAACCGTGCACTACAAGATGATTCTGAGAACATCTGAGGAGAGAAATAGACATTAACGTAACAGAATATTGATTCATATCTGATCAGCGCTGCCTAGTTTGACCGTCTGATCAGAGTTCAGAGTGATTGACAGCCGGCTCTCAGAGACAACAGCTGGACAGCAGACCTCAGATCAGCTCTTACTGCTTGTTTTCCTCCGGTCTGTGAAATCAGATGCCGTTAGGAGCACCGGAGCACACAGGAGGACACAGGAGGACACCGGAGCACACCGGAGGAAGATGATTTTTTTCAAGTGATGCCAAAACTATTGTGCCTACTGCAGGGTTAAGTGTCTCGCTAAAGGACATCTCGACATGTGACCGGAGGAGCCGGGGATCAAACCACCGGCCTTCCGATTGGTGGGCGACCCGCTCTCCCCTCTGAGCCACGGCCAAGTACTGAAGTGAAAAGCTGATTGTCCAACATTCAGCGCCACCTCCAGCTGCCCCTCTGACACCGGGACAGGAGCTCTGGTTCAACATCGCTGGTGACGGGAACAATGAGATTACACAGCGTCAGGTACACAGCTGGCCGGGCACTGATAAGCTGGCTGAGGTGTGTGTGTGTGTGTGTGTGTGTGTGTGACGCACACACACACACACACACCGACACACACACCGTCCACTCTGTGTTACGACAGGCTTCCTCCTCCTCCTCCTCCTCCTCCTCCTCCCAGCCCCGGGAGGTAAAACTCAGACATCTCCTTCTCCACTCTGAGAGAAAGATCCATAACCATCTGCATGTAACGACGGTCCCGGTGTATTCCCAGTGAGACCAGTCCAAACCAGAGTAAAGACAGAGGATGTATTTCTGTGAAGGTGGGGGGGTGATTAGGGAGCTGGGACAGGTTGATTTATGACTCATCCCAAACTGACGTGGTGCAATCACAACGCACCACTGGTCCCATTCTGCATCCACTCCCCCCCCCGCCGGCAGGGCAAGGGAGGCTGGGAAAAAAACTGTGTGTGTGTGTGTGTGTGTGTGCGTGTGCGTGTGTTGGGGGTTGGTTGGTACTGTGTGAGCACCTCTCACCCATCCTGTTCCAATACAAGAGGTGAAGAGATACATTAAAACACAATACGCCCCCCCCCCAAGCCCCCATCACCCTCCTGCTGGGTGCAGCTATCAGTGTGTGTGTGTGTGTGTGTGTGTGTGTATTAAATGATGCATTCAGTAGACCTGAGTAATTAACATATCCTGTAGTTCTTGTGCGCTCCCTCAGATTCTTCCTTCATCTTTTGCCTCTCAGACACGAGAAGACTTTGAGAATCTAAAGACGACGTGTCTTCAGTCTCAGAGTCTTTAGTCACAAACTAGAATGTTTAGTAGAGATGCACCGATACCGATACCAGTATCAGACATCGGGTCAGATACTGTGCTCATGTACTTGTACTCGCAAAACGGCTCCGATACAACGTCATCGATACCACTTTACGGCAGCGTGACGTTAACCTCTCGTCAGCGTCTTTCGGGTCCTGTCGCACGCGCTCACGCTCCACCTCCCCGACGGTGCGGGCGAGACGGGCCGGTGGTGCACCCGACCCCGCGGGGCCGGGATCCCACCTCAGCCCTCGTGCGCCGGCCCTCACTTTCATTGCGCCACGGGGGTTTTCCTTGCACCCTCTGACGCGTTACACTCCTTGGTCTGTGTTTCAAGGAGGCATCGCCGCAGACATCGCCGCAGACATCGCCGCAGACCCCTGAGGACAGTCCGCCCCGGTGACACTTTGTCCACGGCCCCGGGAAGCACCTTCGCCCCGAGCCTTTCCAAGCCGACCTAGAGCCGGTGGCGGCGCTCCGATATGTAGCCTGCCGTGTGTCGCTCACACCCTCCAGCTGGCTGTTAACGAGGGTCTTTAGACACAGAGAAGTACTCGTATCGGTACTTGATATCGGAGAGTACCAAAATGTAAGTACTTGTACTCGGTCTGAAATAAAGTGGTATCGGTGCATCATTAATGTTTAGCAAACTCTGGGGATCTCAAAGTCACTATTTACAGAACAGCACCGTGGAATAATGGCGCCACATTCCCGCCTTGAACAGGCAGCGTGGAAGGGGGGGGGCTACTGTAACATCATCAGCTTAGACCATACAACCAGCCTCCTCCTACCCCCACAGCTCAGTGTACACCTCCGCCCTGCAGGCTCAGACAGGATCATAATCACTACGCAGGTGTGTGTGTGTGTGTGTGTGTGTGAGTGTGAGTGTGTGTTTCTGGCCTAGAAATACACAATCAGACAACAATAGACCCCTAGCCACTGAATACAACCACACCCTGACTCTGCCATAGACGATGAACAAACACATCTCTGTTTGCTCTTGTCTACAGTGGCAGCGATGGGGGGGGGGGGTCTGCTCTCTTCAAGTCACATTTTATGACATGGAGCCCTGATAACGGCTCTCATTCTCTCACTCTTACTCTTACAGCCTCATTTCTGATTTAATTGTGTCATTTCTATACTGCATTTCTACTGGATGTTATTCAGAGAAGTCCTTCTCACTAGTTTCACACTGAGGACTCAACCAGGCTGGATGATCCAGGGCTGGTTGTGTGTATGAAAGGCGCGTGTTGATCGACTCGCCTCGACCCGGGTCGAGAGGTGGGTTGGACCCGGGTCGAGAGGTGGGTTGGACCCGGGTCGAGAGGTGGGTTGGACCCGGGTCGAGAGGTGGGTTGGACCCGGGTCGAGAGGTGGGTTGGACCCGGGTCGAGAGGTGGGTTGGACCAGGGTCGAGAGGTGGGTTGGACCAGGGTCGAGAGGTGGGTTGGACCCGGGTCGAGAGGTGGGTTGGACCCGGGTCGAGAGGTGGGTTGGACCAGGGTCGAGAGGTGGGTTGGACCCGGGTCGAGAGGTGGGTTGGACCCGGGTCGAGAGGTGGGTTGGACCCGGGTCGAGAGGTGGGTTGGACCAGGGTCGAGAGGTGGGTTGGACCCGGGTCGAGAGGTGGGTTGGACCCGGGTCGAGAGGTGGGTTGGACCCGGGTCGAGAGGTGGGTTGGACCCGGGTCGAGAGGTGGGTTGGACCAGGGTCGAGAGGTGGGTTGGACCCGGGTCGAGAGGTGGGTTGGACCAGGGTCGAGAGGTGGGTTGGACCCGGGTCGAGAGGTGGGTTGGACCCGGGTCGAGAGGTGGGTTGGACCCGGGTCGAGAGGTGGGTTGGACCCGGGTCGAGAGGTGGGTTGGACCCGGGTCGAGAGGTGGGTTGGACCCGGGTCGAGAGGTGGGTTGGACCCGGGTCGAGAGGTGGGTTGGACCCGGGTCGAGAGGTGGGTTGGACCCGGGTCGAGAGGTGGGTTGGACCCGGGTCGAGAGGTGGGTTGGACCCGGGTCGAGAGGTGGGTTGGACCCGGGTCGAGAGGTGGGTTGGACCAGGGTCGAGAGGTGGGTTGGACCCGGGTCGAGAGGTGGGTTGGACCCGGGTCGAGAGGTGGGTTGGACCCGGGTCGAGAGGTGGGTTGGACCCGGGTCGAATGAAGAAAAATATATCGATTCTGGCATTTAAAAAAAAAAGTAAATCAATAAACAGGTGAATAGTTGGTTTCCCCCCCCCCCCCTCCTCTAGTATCTCTGCAGAGGGTTTTAATCTCAGTGTCTTAAATGTGGAAGAGCTCATTAAAGGGAGTGACTGGCCTCTCACAGCAGCTCTTCACTGTGTTCATGTGGTTCAGTCAAACTTCTTCTTTGTCTGAATCCCTCGAGGGGCAGAACAGATTCTGGATTGCCAGTTTAAAGCTCCAGTGAAACTCCCCTGTACTTTATCTCACCCATCTCGTCTGTGTGGGGGTGCTGCAGTGGTTCATGGGAGTCCCATTGAAGGATTGACAGTGTATTTCCACAGTCTCTCCCACACACCGTTATCAGCCCAGTGGCCTGACAGCAGCCTAAACACCAGTCATTACTCCGTCCTCCCTGCTGGCCGGCTCAGATACAGCCAGCCTCTCAGCAGCAGCTCCACGTATCACCGCCGTGACTGATGCTGCACAAATGTTGACACCAGAGAAGCAGCACACATGTAATTACACATTACACAGACTCTGGACTCCATTTGTACAATAGTGTGTTTACACTGAGGCTAAATTCAGCAGAGGAGCTGCAGCTTCAGGGTTTTATGTACGACTAGTAAACAGCAGATGAGATGATACACAGTGTGTTTGGTTTCACAGGCTGCCGGTCGCCACTCCTCTGGATCTGAGGGCTTTGAAGGAGTCAGGTAACAGATGCACAAGCTGGCAGTAAATGAGAGACCAATAATTACACACTCTTTAACACACACACACACACACACACACACACACACAATATCAACATGTCAGCACAAACACACAGCCACACTGCTGTACAGCGCCGCTTCAATTCCCAGGCGTCTTCATTAACTCTCCTCCAGAGCGGCGGGAGCTCTCCGGTCGGGCCGGTTCTCCCGGCTCTACCGCTACAATCAAAGCTCTTCTACAGCTACAGAGGAGCCACTCCACATCCAATCAGCTTTGCTAATCAGCTTCCTCCAGGCCATGTGTGAGTGTGTGTGTGTGTGACACTGGCCGGCCCGTTCTCAAGGTCATTATGGAGCCCCCCCCCCCCTGCTGTGAGAGGGTCCACCCACACACCCCGGATTAATTGCCCCTCCACACTCCCACCCCTGTCGGGACATCCCGTTTGGTATGAACCATGTTTGATGGTTTGGTGGTAGTCTTGTACTGCGAGTGGTCGATGAACACAGGAAGTACTGTCAGGCTGGGACCTCCAACTAAACCAGCTCTAGTTCAGCGCTGAACCATTCTAAAAGAATATCTCATTGTGATTATTTTGACTAATATTGCAATATGATCTGCAACATTAGAGGGAAATATTCAAATGGTTATGGTGTGATCTGTACCAAACAAAGATGTCTGTAGAATATGATGTGCAGGCCAGGACATCTATCACGCCTCCTGCCATTTGAAAATAGCAGTCGGCCATCCTGACTCTTCGCTTATTCGCTCTTGCCATTTGTGTGTTTTGTTTATTAGTTTTAAGAGTAGTTAAAGTAGTTTTATTTCCTGTTTATATCTAGTTGTTTGCCAGCTCAGCTGTGATCTTAATTTCTAGTTTGCAGCCCTTTTATTTTATTGAGTTATTGATTTCATCCATCGCCATCAGAAGCCCGTTCCTAGTTTTATATTTGTGTTCGCTTTGGTTCGCTGCAACATTGTACTTGATTGTTTGCAGCCCTTGTTGTCTCAGTTGATTGTCCATTTTTACAATAAACGGCCACTTTACGCCGACTACTATGATTGGCCAGTCTGCGTTGGAGGAGTGGGACTTAGTGAAGGGTCAATTGCGATAAAATGTTGATCAACTGTGCAGCCCTACTGTAGTATGGAGTGGATATACCTGAGCCCAAAGGGACCCAAAGGGACCCGACGGGACCCGACGGGACCCAACGGGACGGGCTGGGTTCGGACAAATATTTACAAATGATGTTCGGGTTCAGGATGGGTTGGCCTACTTCACATGGAAAATATGATGTAAAGTAGGGATGCACAGATACCGATACCAGTACCGGATCCGATACTGTGCTCATGTACTCGTACTCGCAAAACAGCTCCAATAGAACGGTACCGATACCACTTTACAGCAGCGTGACGTTAACCTATTGTCACCATCTTTCGGGTCCTCAGGCTCTACCTCCCCGACGGCGCAGGCAAAACGGGCCGGTGGTGCGCTTGGCCGGGATCCAACCTCAGCCGGTGCACACCGGCCCTCACTTTCATTGCGCCAAGGGGTTTTGCTTGCACCCTCTGACTCACGCGTGCGTCAGACTCCTTGGTCCGTGTTTCAAGACGAGTCAGGTGGGTTGCAGACATCGCCGCAGACCCCACAGTCTGCCCCGGTCGACAGTCGCACCGTCCCTCCCTGTCAAGGAGAGAGGGCGCAGAGAGCCCTTTGTCCACAGTGCAGCGAGGTCCGGGAAGGGAGCGCTGTAAATCTCCGACCGCGAGCCACCTCCACCCCGAGCCTTTCCAAGCCGACCTAGAGCCGGTGGTGGCGCACCGCCTCGTATGCGGGACTCCCCAGCCTGCCGTGTGTCGCTCACACCCTCCAGCTGGCTGTTAACAAGGGTCTTTAGACACAGAAGTACTCGTGTCGGTACTCGGTATCGGAGAGTACCCAAATGTAAGTACTTGTACTCGGTCTGAAACAAAGTGTAAAACTAAATGAAGTTGATGGACCTACTGTCTGTACAGTCTGTCTGTGTTGTGTCCTTCTTGTTCATTTAGGAGCTCACAGAAACACCCCGATAACAACACGGATTCATTATTCTATAAATACGTGTCTGCAGCTTTTCCTTTCTTGTGTTTCTCTGTTCAGCGTTTAATTGGTTTCCTGGTTTAAAGCGAAGGGAAACAGTGAGGACGGGCTGCCCCCCTGCCCCCCCGGGGACCAGCGATGGGGTCTCAGTGTAATGTGTATGTGGTGAGGTGAGGTGGGGGGGGGGGCTGTAAAATGGGGTGTGTATTGTCTTTTCATCCCCTGAGGTATGGGAGGGTGTCGGAGGGTCAGGCCTGCTCCCTCAGGCCGAGCTCACCTTATTGATCAGCATCATGTGTGTTTAACTGAACCCCCTCTGGGTCTCATCTGGCCTCCATTGTCTCTTCCAATCCATCCTCTCTTCATGTCATCACTCCATTTCCTCGTCACTGCCCCTCTTTGTCTCTCTAATTCAGCTTTCTGTCTCTCTGCGTCTTTGCTCTTTCTCAGTCTGTGTATTAATTTAATCCGTCTTGGATAGATGGAGGGGGAGGGGAGGACGGAGGCAGAGGACGGCGGGTTAAATGAGAAGAGAGGTGAGTGTACGGGACGAGGGGGAGGAGGGGAATCATTGAGAAGGAGAGAGAAATAAGAGACACTCGCCATGGTTAAGACGTGTCTGGGGAGACTCCATCACACCCTCACAGATCTACGGCTCCATCCTCACTAAGACATTTTCCTTTTAAGACATAGAACTTCCGCTGCGTTTCTACGTAGCGTCTACACTACTCCGGCGTTTTTGAGCCCCTAAAACGGAGACGTTTGGAAACGCTGCTGATCCCGTTTTAGTTTTAAAACTCCGGGGTCGTGTTTTAGTCTGGACGGACAGAAACGATGACGCCCACGTTCTCTTCCTGAGTGGGTCTCATCAGTCATGACGTGTTCTTCCCTGATTGGTCATCACGTGAACCTTTTCCATAAGAAAACAAACATCAGCCTCGACCACCACCATCGGCTTCATTCCAACACGGATACGGAGTTCCAAGCGTTGCTGACCTTGTTGTCTCTGCTCTCAGCTGCTGTGCAGTTAAATTCAGTATTTTATAAAGCTGCTGCCTACATGTGCAGGAGGAAGGCTATGATTCAAGCGCTTTGCATCAATTTCCGTGTCCAGCGCCGCTTCCTGTTTACACCGGCACGCACATGCCCAGTGTACGGGAATGGTCATGTGATAAGCATTTTTAGGCGTGGTAGTATGGACGGAGATTAATTCTGAAAGGGCTCTAAAACACTCGTCTGGATGGAGATGGTTCCCGTTCTAAAACATCTGTGGATGTAGACTAATTAAAGTATCTTAACTAGAACAAGAGACAGGCCGCCTTTAATGTTCTGAATAATATGAACCAGTCTTGTAACAGATGGGAAAACGCTGAGCCAAAACCTCAGAAACGAACAAGCAAATAATCAAAACCAAACGACTAAACCACAGCAGAGCAGCAAATTGCATTTCCTCTCATTTTAATACATTTGAATAGGAAAGAGCAGAGTGTGCTGCGTGCAGGCCGCGGCCCGGCTGAGGACGCCTCATTAGGGATGAATCTAATCTGTTGTTTTACTCTGCTTCTTTCTTCTCGGGGGTTTGGACAAATTTGCATCCACAGATTTGGGTGGTGGATCACAAAGATGAAGGTTCTTTGTAGTTGGGGGGTGTTGAAGATATAAACAAAGGCTAAAGCTCTTCCTCTCCAAACCTCCTTGTTTCAGCATTTCCCTTTCAAAGTGGGCCACATTACGGAGGGAAACCCGTGGATGACCCACTTTAGTTCACCTTTTCACAGCCTCCCCCCACGTCTCACAGAGCAGAACATCAAAAGCGGCACACCGCCCAGTAAAAGCACTCAACCCCGCTCGGGTCTAATATCCTTCAGGTCTGGAGCATCTTGGAGCTTTAGACAGGAGAATATAGAGCTAAATGGAAAAGAGCTTCCGGCTGCTGAAGAGCCCGAGTGACTGAGTGAACGTCCTGACAATGGTCAAGCAGCGATTGAGATTCTGCACCGCGCTCGGCTCGTCCGGGAAGCCCGAGAAGACTGTAGGTGACTTTAAAAAAAGAAGGACACAATCAGTGAAATGAGAGAGCGGCCGCTCCTCTTCATTCCTCCGTCTCCGTCGTGGAAGTCATGTTGAAAATACAGACAACAAAAAAAAAAGAGAAAGAAGAAGAGAGGACGACTAAATGACATGATTTGATTACACTGTTGTGCTCGCTGCGCTGCGAGCGCTCCGGCTGCCTCGCTCCAGGAAAGTCACCTTGTCTGGCTGAGGGTGCGGAGATAAGCGGGGTTGATTGCTCTCCGTATTACATCACTTGTTTGTTTAACGCTTTCGTGTACGGACAGTCAGACAGACAGAAGAGAAACAAAGACTACAACTACCGCCTCACGGCCGTATGCCTCCGCCAACCAGTCCAGATGCAGTTTACCTCCATGTCTGTCGTTTCTTCCTGTTAGACATTTGTGTGAAATTGTCATAATTAGCATATCAATTCTTGAGTTATGGCCAAAAAATGTGTTTTGTGAGGTCACAGTGACCTTTGACCACCAAAATCTAATCAAGTTATCTGGAGTCCAGGTGGACGTTTGTGACAAATTTGAAGAAATTCCCTCCAGGCGTTCCTGAGATATCGCGTTCACGAGAATGGGACGGATAAACGTACGGACCACAGACTGTGTAGAAGAAGTGGACGGAGTCACCGGGACGTCACCCATCGGTTTGTGGACTACGGTTTCGAAGCCTCGAGTTCGCCATCTTGGTCATTTGGAACCAGAAGTGACCATATTTGGATGAGAGGTTGGAAGTGGAGAGGAGTGAGGCCCTAGCAGCTAGTGCTATATAGCTAGCTAGCTAGGTTAGCGAGGTGCATCCATAATTCACATTATCTGTGACATTAAGTGTGATGCTGATTTTGGCTCGCAAAAAAACAGGCTTAAAACCACAGACTGTATATAAGAAGTGGACGGAGTCACCGTGACGTCACCCATTAGTTTGTGGCCTCAAGTTTGGCATTTTGGCCGTCGCCATCTTGTTTTTTTGCAACCAGAAGTGATGCGAGAGGGCGGAGCTAAGAGCAAACAAACACTAAAATAAAACATTTTTAGGCAACCAAAAAGGTTATAATTAATATTTGATTAAGTGAGAACACACTGTGAAAGGGTTAAAGTTCTACGACACAAACACGGACAACTGCCAGACCGGACAACGCCGTGGTAACGACCTGTCAATCAGCAGGTAGCCCCGCCCTAAAGCATCCCCTGCTTTATGGACTATCTGACTCTAAACGGGACCATCATTTACTAAATGAACATCATGCTGTACTGAAGAAGACTTGAAACATAAACTCATGTTTACAATGTTTACTGAGGTCATAAATCAAGAGAGAAGTAGACTCATGTTCTCAGAGACTTCTATAGAACCAGAGGAGTCGCCCCCTGCTGGCTGGTAGAGAGGATGCAGGTTTAAGGAGCTTCACTTTGCAGACCCGGAGGTAGCCCCCCCGTATCAGTTCATCATTGACTCCAGGTGGACGTTTGTGCCAAATTTGATGAAATTCCCTCTAGGCGTTCCTGATATAATGGTACGTACGTACGGACAGACAGCTCGAGAACATACTGCCTGAATAAATTAAAAAAGACTCAATAGTTGGTTTACCTGAACAGAGGTTTACCTGAACAGAGGTTTACCTGAACAGAGGTTTACCTGAGCAGAGGTTTACCTGAACAGAGGTTTACCTGAACAGAGGTTTACCTGAGCAGAGGTTTACCTGAACAGAGGTTTACCTGAACAGAGGTTTTCCTGAACAGAGGTTTACCTGAACAGAGGTTTACCTGAGCAGAGGTTTACCTGAGAGGGCGTGAGAGTGAGTGTCTTTACTAATGTGTGTCTGACCAGCTGGAGCCGGACTCTTTGTCATCAGGAACATTTCGTCCCATGGAGGGAACAAATGGCCTGCCAGTGATTTACAGCCCTCCGGGGAATGGATTTATGATTAGCAGCCACTTTCTGAGATGACCACATCCTTCTGGAATACCCACAACAACAACACACACACACACACACACAGTGATAATGGATGCACTACTGACGGACTTAAAGTCACTAAAGCACTGATTACAAACACCATTACATCCCACATGGTCACCTCTGGAGGGAACTACTGCTGTTTGTTGTGTTTGCCTCCAGCTCCTCGAGGGGCCAAACAGACCGTCCATTTATTAATGGATTAATCCTCCCGTGATCTATTCCATCACACGGACCACAGAGAGCAGCGTATCGTCTGTTAGGAACAACACTGTGATGCCTTAAACAAAGCTAAAGGGTCGACTTCATTCTGATCCGAATGAAACGGTTTCATATTAACGCTAACGTTAAAAAGTATGGCCTGTTTAACTCCCTGACAGAAACCAGTCTGCAGACGGTAAAGAAGTGGATGTTGAAGTACATGGGATTTATTGTTTTTTACCGTGGTATCGAGAATCGTGTAATTTCACTGGTTTTGGTATTGACTGCTAACCTTCTGGTGTTTCTGACATCCGTACAGTCGACCATCATCCTTTAAGAGGGAACCGGTCTGGGTCAACATGTGGCCTCAGAGCAGTTTGTATTAGTCGCACCACACCCCGTCATCACGTCATCACGTCCTGTGATGAACATGTAGACATTTCCACTGGGAGCATGAAAAGCAGCATTCATTAATCCACCAAGTAGAGAGAGGAACGTCTGTTGTTAACAACCCTCAGTTTACAAGGTGGCACTCGGCTTAAATGGACGTAATGAGGATTAAATGACCTTTTCAGAAAGAATCATCAAGTACTAGAACATCTGCAGCATCTGATCTTCCAAAACAAACTGAGCAAAGCTGTAATAGTCAGACAACAGCAGCAGATGGTGGAAAGAGTGAAAAACAACCAACACCCTCTTTACAACAGGATACAGACGTTTGGGAAAGGAGCGACTCTCACTGATGTGAGACGGGGACGCTGTCGTCATCACTGTGGTCATCAGTAAGTCTCACCTTGCTTTGAGTCACACTGACAGCACCGTCTAACATCAGTCTGAGAGGATGTCCACTTTGTTGAGTCGGTTTCATCTGGAGCAGTAGACGCACCTCGTGGAGCCGCCAACCTGATTTATAGACCTTCTTCAGGCTGCATCCAAACTAATACCTTTTCATTTTAAAACAACAAGATCTCTCCATACACACAAGCCTTTTAGAAAGAATCTCAATACTAACACACAACGCAGTTACAAGGCTGCTGGTTACTATAGTCTACCTCAGGCCTTTTGCTCTCTCTCTCTCACACATCAAATTTACCTTCAAAATGAACAGTTACAAATCAAAGTTTTACTACATTAAAGGTCAAGAAACATAATAAGCAGAGATAACAAAAGGAAAGTCCTCCGTTTTATGTCCATCGACCTCCTCAAAGCCTCACACTGTGCCTTTAAACACCCGCCCCGTAGGGTTGATAACGCCGCTGGACACGCCGTTCGCAAATCCCTCAAACAGCTTCCCTCCTCAGCCTGCAGGCAGTAGTAGCGTTATAAAATGCTGAATTTACTAAACTAAAAACGTCAGCGGCGTTGCAAAGTCTCCGTTTTAGGGGCTTGAAAACGCAGGAGTGGAGTGGAGTGGACGCTAGGCATGAACGCAGCTAAAGATATGCGTTTTATAACAAAAAGGTATCAGTGTGGACGGAGCCTGAGAGTCCGTGAGACAAAACAGTGCAAACCCATTTCACCCAAGTGGTACACATGGCAAAGGAGCACCTGCACAAACCAACAATGATCCACCAAGCACATCACCAAGCACCGTACCGTAACGGAGCAAACAGGAAGTGAGAAAGCTCGCCTTCAGGACAAACATAGCAGCAGTATGTCAGAGGCTCAGCAGTCCTGCAGAGTCCTCTGATGAAGCTTCGGTTAATCTGTGGACGCAGTGTGGGCTCCTTTAAGCAGGTTTACTTGGTATCACTCCAGATTCTTTATGAAACCCCCTAATGTTAGTTAAGATGTCTGATACGCTTAAAAGCACACTAATCTGCAGCCCCCCCGTCGATCCTTCCATCCCTCTGGTTGTGAGAGACCTGCAGCAGATGTGCTGTAACACATGGTCGATGTGCAGGCAGAGGAGCCATTGTTTCTTCAGCCATATCACACCACAACAGCTGCTAATGCATGGAACAGCATGCATGTATGGGAATGTTTCAGTCAGGACTCAATGAGACAAAGCTTACAGACTGTGTGCTGGTGGAAGAGCTGGTACAGTGTGTTACTGAGTACACTACACTACTATTATAAAGAGGAAGAAGGATCTTTCAAGGCGTGTGTTAAGGCCCTGACACACCGAGTCGACGGTCAGCCGACGGTGAGCGTCTGTCGGTCTAGTTTTTGAGGTGTGTCCGGCACCATCGGCTCTAGAGAGAAATCACTCTGATTGGCTGTTCAGCTTCAACCAATCAGCGCATGAGAAGAGAAACGGAAGTGAGGAAAGCCGACGAGTGAAGTCAAGAGGACACACAGAAGACTCTCCTCATGTTTCATCTTCATCTCATCTGATCGTTCAGACACACGGATATTTACACAGCAACATGAACATCTGGAATGAAGCTCAGTGGTGAGTGAGAGTGGTGAGAAAACGGTCGGCAGGCGTCGCTTTGTTTCATGTACGTATCATAACAACGGCTTGTATATCCTCCGTCCTCCGTCTTCCTGTTTCCCTTTTAGAATGATGAATACAGACTACCGCCGCCTGCTGGTGTGGAGTTATTTCCTCTCACCAGGAGCAGAACGTACGAGCTGACTGGCCGTCGGCTGGAGTCTTTGCGGTGTGTTTGAGTGCAACTTGTTGGCCGAGACAAAGGAGACGTGAGGCGACGCAACAGTCGGTCTCCGTCGCCGCTAGTTCTTTGATGTCGGGTTGGTGTGTCTGGACCTTTACTGAAAATGAAAAGATCTTCAACTTGTTTAATGTTGCCTTCACTATCGGGCTGAGACGATTCCTCAAGTAACTCCATTACCACAAATCCTCTTCGTTAAATCCATTTATCTACATACTGTGTTTCACACTGAGGATTATTACGGTCGCTAAACACGCGTACGAGTCCGCTCCGTTACTGGATGCTTTCAAGACAGGAAAACAGAAAACAACAGAAAGTGGATCCTTTCAGGCTGAAACCAGTTGGAAGTTACTGTTGGAAGCTGGTTTTTCTTAATGTGAACTACATCAAATTTGCCAAAGCTGTACTTTATATCAGGCTGTAACTTGTAGAAGTGCACACTTTACAGGGTGTCGCTGGGCGCTTTGGTTGCAAATGAAGATGCTTCACATGTCCCAGTTTGTCAAGTACTCAAAGCTGGCCCTGACTGCCTGCTCAGACTGGTTATTTCATCTGTTTTGCATTTTATTTAGGCACGGTTCTTGTACTCATGTTCAGACAACACTAAGAACTAATGCTGATATATATATATGTTAATGCTCAGCAGAATAGGTGAGGTATCAGGACTGAAACTGTCAGGCATCTTACATCGAAGGTGTGAATGAGAACCAGCTCTGAGCCTCAGTCTTACACAAACAGCACAGTTCCCCTCATGGACTCTGGCCTGCAACCAGACTGTAAATAACACCTAAATCAACCCTGCCTGGATGAAGCCAACAGAAGGTCCGTTTGGACGTCCCTCCCTGCTCTGTGTATCCGTTTCCTAAATCCGATCAGAGCTGGTTCCAGTGTGGTTCTCTTCTTATCCTCACCTCTTTCTTTAACGCTCTATCTTTACATTGTTAATGACATACTTGGTGTTCTATCAAACCACAACATGTATTTTAAAATGACATCGTGAACATGTTGTGGTTGTTGTTGGTACCAGACTCTCCGTGGTGAGGAAGCACAAACACACTCTGCTCTCCTGCAGTGTTTCCTGTCTACCCTGGCTGATCATTTCCCTGTAATCTAATGCTCGGCTGCTCATCTCCGGTTGGCCTTAGCTGTGTGTGTGTGTGTGTGTGTGTGTGTGTGTGTGTCACGATTTCATCCAACCAGTAATTCACCAATGATGACAGCAACACGCACAACTGAACTTCACCCTGTCTGTCCCCAAACTAACCTCAAAGTCACTAGTATGGACATGTGTGTGTAGGCGTGAGGGTTTGTATATTTGAATGATTTGCATGTAACACAAGGTCAAGTATATCACCTGTTGAAGCAAATGAGGTGTGTGTGTGTTAAGAGAATATACTGTGTATGTGTGTGTGTGTGTACTGATCAGCTGACACAGAGTAGAGCTACTGGATGTCTGCAGACAAACTGAAACAAGAACCCAGCTCCAGCTCCACAGTACCAGATCAGTGAGATGTCTGGTAGAGGGAACCAGAGTCTGAAGTGTTTCAAAGCGTGTTTTTAAATCACGGACTCAGCTGAGTGCTGGAAACAGAGCAGAGATAATGTAGACTCATTGATAACCTCTGAGACGTTTAGTCACTAAATGTGTCTGTGCACAGAAAGTCTGGTGACAAGAAAAGAGTGCCAGTGAAAAACAATCTGACAACAAGAGAAATGGTGCATTCTTTGAGGCCTTTGCACACCACGTCTGGATTTACAAATAAATATAACCTCACGTTCTGTCACTCACTTTACACACACACTTTTTACACACACACTTTTTAAACACAACTTTCCTTTGTCATTTAAGTTTTCGCTTTTGTTTTGTATCCCATCCGTCCAAAGCATAGACGGTATATATAGAGATGGACGAAGCGTCTCCACCTCCTCCCACTGTACAGAAGTGAAGCCTCTGGGGGGGGGGGGGGGGGCTGGAGCTGCGGTATCGAGATCCCACCAACACACCCGCCCCGAGACAAAGACTCAACAACTCACCATAATATATCTAGAACTACATGATGATCACGTTCTATTACACAGACTGGTGACGCTTATGGAAAGTTAACGTTACATCTCAGGAGAACGTTTAGGAGAAACATCCTTCCATAGAGGTCAAAGGTCAAGATATATAACTACATACAGCACTAGTGGAGCTAGAACAGGACTTAACTGAACCAAAGTTATGTTGGTGAACAGCAGTGTGTGGGCTCTTTGCCACGTCTGTCAATATGACTGTTGTCATGAAGTCTGCTAACTCTGCACAGTGTTCCTGCTGTAAAGCTCAGAGAGAGAGGACTTGGTGTCACACACCAGCAGGGTGGAAGCTTCCGAAAACGGGTCCGAGCCTCGTTGGACGGTTGGACGGTGTCTCAGAGCACTGGGCCAACCTGCCACCCCGTAACGGGCCGGGCTGAACGATGGGTTCGGGTTATGTGCACAAACTGCTGACAGTGAGATGCGACCCCGGGCGCTCTGCTTATGTGAAACATCTGGCTGGATGCACGGCCCACAACGAGAGGTTATGAGAAGACATAAACAGTTCACCCACCAACACCATCCGCCTGATTCAACCACAACAGCTTCCTGGCTTCCCCCTCTCCGGCTTCTCCTCCAACCAGGTCCTCCTCTCTCCCCCAGCCTGGGAATAAATAGTCCTGGCTCCGATTTCACAATGTAATCACAACACTGGGCTCTGTGGGAGCGCCCAGAGGAGAGGAGCCGGGCAGAGAGGTGGGACGGGGAGGAGGAGGACTTGGACAGGGAGGAGAATCCAGGAAGGGGGATCAGTCCTTAGTTTATGTAACCAAGGTCAGCTGGAGGAAAAACACAATAATCCTTGGCTAAGGCAGAAACAGTAAGAGCACCAGGGAGGAGGGCTGAGCGAGGGAAGGAAATATGAAAACAAACAGATAAAAGTGGCAGCGGGGAGGCCGGCCTCCGTTAGCGTGGCCTGAGCTTCTGGTTTGGCATGGGGAGGAGTAATTGGGAGCAGCCGCTGACACTTTAAATAGCTGCCGAGTGTGGTGGGATGCGGTTTGGGGGGGGAAGTGGACTTGACACCGCAGGAGGAGGAAACGAATCCCTTGAGCCATTGTGCCATTGAGATGAATGGAAGGAAATAGTTAAAAAAAGCTTGAGTGATGGTTCCCCAGACACATCTGGATATTCTGGTGTCAGCAATGGGCAAAAAGGAAAATCATCTGATTATATGAGAATAAGAAAAGCTACCGTTTCTATGACGGGGTGTAACTGTTGCACAAGCATTAGAAAGAAACATTGAAATCCCCTACCTGAGGAAGTTTAGTGCTCTTTTCCTGCCATTTCCAATCGTTCCACGGCTCCCATGAGGATCTGTCCCAACCTGGAGGAAGACGAGCAGTTAGAGAATCCACAGAGAGCATTTTACAGCTTTTCTTCCCTGAAAGCCAACAGCGTGACATAAAGTACAACACCAAGCAGAATGTGGAAACAGATGATAATAGCAGGAGTCACCGGGTGAATAATCCCCCTCTACAAAAGGGAGCTTAAACCGTTTGCAACACCTGCCATGTCTTCTTAATTCACGCTACGCAGGTGAGAGCCTCTGTTAGGAAACTATTGTTCAGGACAACAACAAAGACAAACGGCTGCCACCGAGACGACGTGACACACGGCCTCTCTGTAACACTCTCAGAACACATACTCAAAGCTATGTGGACGAGAACGGGTAGAGGAGATCAGAAGTTAAAGAGCAGTGAAAGAAAAGTTAGATTATGACGGAGGTTTAAAGTCTGTCTGTCTTCCTTCACTCCTCCCGGTTGGAGGCATCGACTGAAAGCATAATAATAACCATCATTCATAACAAACATGAGTCCAAAGAGTGCTGTTGAAAATATGCTACCACATCTCAATGGATGACTGATGGATGGACAATAGTCCACCCAGTCAGCTGCAGTTTAGTGAACAATGATCCTACTTGAGAATTTACTTGAAATATAAATCAAAATTGTGGAAATATTAATTCTTGTTTTTATTTAGTGACTCAAACTTTCTTTCATGATCAAGTTAAAATATCAATTCCTCTGATGAATACTATGGTAGTTATCTAATGGAGACGATAATCCTAAACGCTGATGCTGAATTGAAGCACTTCCATTCAATCATAGCGCCTCTGTCGCCTCGCTGGAGTAACAAGCTAACAGCTTAGCCCGGTTCCAGACCTCTGAATCACGGCTGTGCCTCCAAAGTAACCCACAAGTTGGGGAAACTCTTGCGAGACGGTTAAGGTTAGGCATGGACCTTGAATAGTTCCGGTTAGGATAGGTCGTCGGGCAGCGAGTCTCGTGAGAGTTTTCACAATTGTTTTGATGACCTTCTAGACACAACTCTGAATCACAGCCAACGTCTTGGATTCCTTTAGCAATTTCAAATGAAAGGAAATAACAGTTCAGTCTGATTAAAAGGCTCCTAACAGACGACTTCAGATTTGTTGTTGTGGCAGTTTTACTGTAATGGTACGTGTCCACAGGGTGTTTGGAAGCTAGGGGTCGCCACTAGGCACCTGACTGGATGAACCATGAACGTTTTCTCTTATACTATGAAAATAGTTCACTGGAATGTTTTTCTGAAAACATTTGAGGCGACAAAAGTCATGCGGTTGCTAAACGGTTAGTTTAAGAGTTTTTCAGGAGTTTCCAGAGGCGGCGCGTCGTGCTGGACACAAAGTAGCCTAAACTTCAACTTTATGCAAATGAGGAGCGGCCCCGTTTCTCCAAAAGCAACGTGCTGCTACCAGAATGCATTGCACTGCTGCTTACATAGACACCGAAGGGGAAGCGTGGAAACGACGGATCGTGTGGACAGCTTTAACAGCTTTAACTTTATCCACAATTTTCCAATTTGTGAAATCCAAAATGCGTGTTCTCATCATCTCTCAGATAGTTTGGTGTCGTGACGGTTCATGTCTTTCTAGTTTCCTCCATTTCCTGTTTACATGACAGCAGTAATTGTCTAGTTTACCAACAGGGCAACAGGGAATACAGGATACAACAGCGTTCACAGCCTGGAAATACACCAGGAGTTTTAAATTCCCATCAAGATCATTACAGGTTTAATATCTAACTTCCATGTTCAAACAGTAGCGCAAACTACTAATCAAAAGTGACAGCCGTAGTCTGGACTTAGTTAATATATATCGTCATATTGCCCAGCCCTAGTCTGGACTACATCTAATACACAACATGTTGAACACAATAACACTGACTTCTAGAAACTACTGTACTGTATATTACCAAGCTCAAACAACCAAGCTGCATGGGCCTTATTCTGAAAAACAGATGGAATGAAATGAAACTCGGATCCCTCTCGGCTCTTTCAAGCCCAGTACATTCTCATTTTATGCTTGTCCTTCACCACAGGTGTCCTGGAGCAGTAAAGCAGTATCATTCCTTTACCACAGGAGATCCAAAATGTCATTGCCAAGGAATGCTGCCTTAACTTGGATGAAGCTTTGTGGTCAAACTTTTGTAGTTTTTCCAATCCACGCTCAAGAAAAGAAAAAGTGGTTTTAGGCTGCGTCGCCCTCCGCCAGCTGATCCTACCGCTGCCCTCTGGCCTGGATGTGTTGGGTCTTGTTCTGTGGAGATTCCCTCAGGTGAGAAGCTAACTAACTAGCTCATATATAGACTGTGAGGGTGAGGCTTGAAGCTGAGCCGACAAGTTTGAAGTTGAAAGTGCAGAAAGCCTTTTGATGGGCTGACAGGATCGACGTGACAGGAACAGGAAGGATTGCAGTCTTTGCTCTGATTTGTTTCCTACTCAGGGATTGAAGCTGACTGGTATCACACAATGGTTCATCAGGTTGAGCAAACAGAGGACAGATAGCAGGGAGTCTGGAGCACCTTTAGTGGATACGCTCGGCTCTCTGAGACTGGAGGCGGGGGAGCCGTGTCCTTCAGCCAACAGCTCTTTTGACGCCAGGCCAAATGAAGAAACCTTATGTAAGAGCACTCTCACGTTGAGGGGGCGACTTGAATCCGGATGCATTTAAGCCTTAATGGCTCCCTTTGTGGTCATGAAAAGGGACTGTGCCGATGTCAGCCGGGCTACCCATTGTTAGGAAATGTACAGTGACTCAACTGGTGACACGGCGTGTTCGCTCACCCATGCCAAATCCAGTGAGTTACCGGCCAAAAAAGGCGGTCAAACATCCCCTCCGCCACCCCACCGACTATACGGAGGGACATCCCACCCAGGAGTCCTCTCAGACATGTCCACAGCCCCAAATACACAGGGACCCTTTGACAGCACAGAGACAAGAAGAAGAAGTGAAAGTCAATTGTTCGTTCCATTGCAACGTCAGCGCCCAGCAGCAGAGCTACGCTGCCGCCATTTTGGACTGAAAGGGACTACCAGACACCAGTACGTGTCGTTGAACACTAACCATGGATATAGAAGAGGGTCCTTTTGTCCTGCGTGTTCGTAACTAGCCTACAACTCCATTAAACTCTGTTGATGTCAGGCTACTAGCACTACTAGCTGCTTGCCGATAGCCGGTTGTTTGTGAACAGAGACGTTAATACATCCACCCCGGTACAGGCTGACAGCATACAGCCCATGGGTGTGTTAGAAGATAATAAAAGGGATGAATTACAGCCAATATATCCATTATAACAGCCACATACAGCTAGCAGGAAGCTGGCAGAACCAGATATATACAGTATGTGTCTGATGTACGTTCATTATGGTGAGGAAAATAACTCTGGATTCAGCTGTTAGTTCATTTTACTACTTTTAGGACATCATGATTTAAATGAGGATATTTAAGTGTTCCTATTGGGAAGTTGATTTACCTCAAAAACAAAAAAATATCATCTGATTTCCAGACATCTCTTTATAGATCCATGAACACAGACTCATTGATGTTTTCAATCCAAAATGGCATTTTCAGTCCATAAAAGCAGAGTTCAGTCTCTTTGCTTCTACACTCTTTGGCAGAGAGTGAACAGACTCAACCTAAATCAGGTCGGATCAACATGGGAAAGGAAAACACCACTGCCGCGGCACGGTGGTGGCAGGGGGGCATATTTTCTGTAAACAGGAGAACGTCCTTCAGAGAAACTAAAACTGTCACAAAAAGGATTCTCGTGAGAAAACAGACTTCAAAAAGAGGCCGTTTCCAGGCATTATGAAGACCTAAAATTAGCGCGCGCTTTCACCCTTCTGACCTGGCAATGGTGTGGAAGTTTGGTACACATGCTAGCACCATAATGTTCTTTTTTGTTTTACTGGCTTCTTGATTTCGTCGGTCCAGCGGAGCTGGAACATGCACATATCCCAAACACATCAAAAAACACTTCACAGGAGGAAATGACACAGCGTTACCAAAACCAACAGTGCCACCATTCCTGAGGTTGTTAAGCTGTCGGCCTTAAAGCTACCATCGACAGCGTGCCCTTGGCTGCGGCCGCTCTGTAATTAAATACCAGAAATTTCATCTTTTTTTCCCCTCTCTGTTCCATGGAAAATATATACCGGGTCTAAATACAACTGCTGCCCTGCCCTCTCCTCTCTGGCTCGTTGGCACAGCGCTGATGCCATCCTGCTTCATTCCTCAGCTCACAGAAGAAAGGTCACACCAACAACAGATCCCACCAGAACCAAGGCAGGAAACGCAGCTTCAGTGTCACACTGGAACTGAAACAGTGTTGTGGTTGAATTCCTTGGAGCCGGAGCCGAACGTGTCACTGAATCCAAACAGCAGAAATCTTTCTTGGAAGTAATCTCTGAACTTTACAGTGAACTAATGAGAGACTGGGCGTCCGTCTCTAAGCCTTAATGAGACAGAGGATGAGCGCTTTCCTGCGACAGCTCGCTCATTAAGTTTAATTGTGTTCTCCCAGTGAACACGACGAGCAGCGTACCGCCTCTACGGCCGAGTCATTCATCTGCTGTAGCATGTTTTTACCATGCAGACACGGATAAGCACATCATCCTAATCTGACAACAACACATGGTGTGTGCTAACTCCTATTAGCAATGATTGATTTTTAGAAGTCAGTGGAGGAAACACACACATAAGGGTCATCTGCCTGTTTTAATTACCAACGCGTTTTTACTATGTGACAAACATTCCTTAAAGAAAGAAAGCTTCAAATGTTTTAATCGTCTCTTATCTATAAACACACACTCGCCCTCATCGTGCCTGTTTTAAACTAATGCTGAATTTGTCTCCATCCCGTTTCAACACGCTTCTCTTCAAAATATTAATGTTGAAATGTTTCAGTCTGGAGTTTCCAACTCTGCCGTCTAAAATAAGACCTGACTTTAAAAGTGTGTTCTGTTCTGTCCATGTTTATCTTCATTTGTAAAGTTTAAAACCCAGGGGGTTGTAACCCAGTAACACTAATAACCCTTTCAGACTAACACAGGTTAATCCACACTGAAAGGGTCAGCGCACATCACCTGACCTGGCTTTCCCACATCCTTTGCTGCCCCTGAACAATATTTGACTTTGGTGAACCGGCTTTGCTTTTTCCAAATGGGAATTCAATTGAATGGTTTTAAGGTTTAAACTTTTGAGCAACTTCCTGATTCATTTAAAAAGAAATAAAATAGAATTAGGATTTTCAAGAGAAAAGATGTTTGGGCGGGCAAACAAGCTGAAACTAGGGATGCTAATTTTGAAAAATGTTCTTAACCGATAACCGACCCTCGTTAACCGATTATTAAACATTAACCGACAAGATTAGTGCGTCGCATGCTGCGTTCACTGTCTCCGGTTCACCGTCCGGGAGCGTTAACTTAGCAACTACGATGCTGCGTTCACTGTCTCCGGTTCACCGTCCGGGAGCGTTAACTTAGCAGCTACGATGCTGCGTTCACTGTCTACGGTTCACCGTCCGGGAGCGTTAACTTAGCAGCTACGATGCTGCGTTCACTGTCTCCGGTTCACCGTCCGGGAGCGTTAACTTAGCAGCTACGATGCTGCGTTCACTGTCTACGGTTCACCGTCCGGGAGCGTTAACTTAGCAGCTACGATGCTGCGTTCACTGTCTCCGGTTCACCGTCCGGGAGCGTTAACTTAGCAGCTACGATGCTGCGTTCACTGTCTCCGGTTCACCGTCCGGGAGCGTTAACTTAGCAGCTACGATGCTGCGTTCACTGTCTCCGGTTCACCGTCCGGGAGCGTTAACTTAGCAGCTACGATGCTGCGTTCACTGTCTCCGGTTCACCGTCCGGGAGCGTTAACTTAGCAGCTACGATGCTGCGTTCACTGTCTCCGGTTCACCGTCCGGGAGCGTTAACTTAGCAGCTACGATGCTGCGTTCACTGTCTCCGGTTCACAGTCCGGGAGCGTTAACTTAGCAGCTACGATGCTGCGTTCACTGTCTCCGGTTCACCGTCCGGGAGCGTTAACTTAGCAGCTACGATGCTGCGTTCACTGTCTCCGGTTCACCGTCCGGGAGCGTTAACTTAGCAGCTACGATGCTGCGTTCACTGTCTCCGGTTCACCGTCCGGGAGCGTTAACTTAGCAGCTACGATGCTGCGTTCACTGTCTCCGGTTCACCGTCCGGGAGCGTTAACTTAGCAGCTACGATGCTGCGTTCACTGTCTCCGGTTCACCGTCCGGGAGCGTTAACTTAGCAGCTACGATGCTGCGTTCACTGTCTCCGGTTCACCGTCCGGGAGCGTTAACTTAGCAACTACGATGCTGCGTTCACTGTCTCCGGTTCACCGTCCGGGAGCGTTAACTTAGCAGCTACGATGCTGCGTTCACTGTCTCCGGTTCACCGTCCGGGAGCGTTAACTTAGCAGCTACGATGCTGCGTTCACTGTCTCCGGTTCACCGTCCGGGAGCGTTAACTTAGCAACTACGATGCTGCGTTCACTGTCTCCGGTTCACCGTCCGGGAGCGTTAACTTAGCAGCTACGATGCTGCGTGTAGTGTCGCAGACATGCAGCCAGTTTCCCAGTAAAAGTCTCCACCGCAACTTTAGTTTAGTTTAGCAGGTTGTCAGCTGTGTGTCTGCCCGGATTATCGATAGAGAGTATCCGACAAACAGTGTGTGTGTTTGTGCTACGTTAGCATCTGTAGCTCTGCTGGTAGCTCCGTGCTCACCATTGACACACACATACAGTCTGTCAGCACGGCGTTACTTCAGCGAGTTTCCGACAGACCTTTTAACCGTTTTAAGCGTTAATCTGTTAAAATGCTTGATGTCGGTTAACGGTTAGATGGTTAATTATTAACATCCCTAATTTGAATACATCAGCAACACCACTGGGAGGCTACAGAATGATTTATAAACCTAAAATAAATTAAATTAATAATGGACCCGCCCTTTAAATGTTGGTTGAACGTGCTTCTCATGGTTTCAGTTTCATGGTCTCATGGTTTCATAGTTTCATGGTCTCATGGTTTCATGGTCTCATGGTTTCAGTTTCATGGTCTCATGGTTTCATAGTTTAATGTTCTCATGATTTCATGGTCTCATGGTTTCATAGTTTCATGGTCTCATAGTTTAATGTTCTCATGATTTCATGGTCTCATAGTTTCATGGTCTCATAGTTTAATGTTCTCATGATTTCATGGTCTCATGGTTTCATGGTCTCATGGTTTCATAGTTTAATGTTCTCATGATTTCATGGTCTCATGGTTTCATAGTTTCATGGTCTCATGGTTTCATGTTCTCATGGTTTCATGTTCTCATGGTTTCATAGTTTCATAGTTTAATGTTCTCATGATTTCATGGTCTCATGGTTTCATGTTCTCATGGTTTCATAGTTTCATGGTCTCATAGTTTCATGGTCTCATGGTTTCATAGTTTCATGGTCTCATGGTTTCATGGTCTCATGGTTTCATGGTTTCATAGTTTAATGTTCTCATGATTTCATGGTCTCATGGTTTCATAGTTTCATGGTCTCATGTTTCATAGTTTCATGGTCTCATGGTCTCATGGTTTCATAGTTTCATGGTCTCATAGTTTCATGGTCTCATGGTTTCATAGTTTCATGGTCTCATGGTCTCATGGTTTCATAGTTTCATGGTCTCATAGTTTCATGGTCTCATGGTTTCATAGTTTCATGGTCTCATGGTTTCATGGTTTCATAGTTTAATGTTCTCATGATTTCATGGTCTCATGGTTTCAGTCTCCCCGGGCTCAGTAGCCTGATGTGTCCCTGCCACGCCCGTCAGATACCGTCACACATCTGCAGAGTCAAAGCCTACACCGGAGGTCTCAGTCGGTCTCAGTCGGTCTCAGTCGGTCTGATCTGGACGCGGCAGGCGGACAGCAGGTTTGTGAATCTGTTGAAGATGTTTAAATAAACAGCAGCCAGACAAACCTTCTCCTGCAAACACCAAAAGCTGTGTTGAAAAAATAATCCTCCTCAAATTCGCAGTAGAGCGAGAGTGAACTTGTTCTTTTGCTTTGGGATGAGGCTCAATAATGAATGGGATATGCAGCAGCAGGAGAAGCCCGGGGGCAATCAATGAGGATATCCCCGTCTGACGCTGGGCCAAACCATGAAGCCTTCAGTACTCAGTACAGTCAGTCAACAACATCAGGACTCATCAGTTTGACTTTTAGGATACAAAACACACTTCATCTGGAAAGGGAAATATTTCAAACTGATTTTATCAAACTGTTCCTGTCTGTTAATCCACCCACAGATTTACTGACATCTGAATCTGTGTGATGTGGAAACACAAAGCCGGGCCGACGCCTAATTCACTACAGAGCACGCTCGTTTCATTTTCATTTCTTCCAAATTATGGGAAGAAAATCACATCACGTCCGTGCAGCGTTTCCACGACATTCAATCAGCGGTGGCAGCCAAGACTGAGAGACTGCCACCAGCTCTCCCAGAGGACCAGTCACACAAACAATCACAGTCACTTCTGGGTTGAGATGAAGTGATGCTCCACACCGTCTAAAGGATAAGGCTGCTGATCCAAGGAGCAATTACAGAATTACTAATATAATATCGATAAATATCTACACGCTGATTTCAATATAATACAAAGGTTGAAAAGTGAAAGGAAAAAGGGGCATTGCAGAGTTTTCTCCGTTATGCATGAAGACCAACAGAAGGAGCAGAGGCTCATGGTGCTTTCTGAGAGGATTGCTCATTTCTTTAGCCGTCTTTAGACCTGTAATCTGCATTTCCCGCCACTTAAAATCCATGCGGGAACTGCTTGCTTCATGAGCTGCTAATGCCGTCACTCCAGCTATGAAAAGGGTTTTGATTTGGGGGCGCCGGTTAGCTCACCGGGTAGAGCGGGCGCCCCATGTATCAAGTAGGCGAGTCCTTGCTGCAGCGGCCCAGGGTTCGAATCCGACCTGTGGCCCTTTCTGCATTGTCATCCCCCTTTTCTCCCCATTTCACCACCATCACTATCACTCTCAATAAAAGCCCAAAAAATGATCTTAAGAAAAAAAAAAGAAAAGTGTTTTGATTTAAAGTAATGCATCTCTGTAAAACGGACTTAAAGAAGACTTCTTCAAGCATCAAATTACATTAAAAGATTTGAAAAGCAAACAATCAAATGTAGCAGAAACACTAATGAGGATATGAGATCTAAATGAGGCCATCGCCGTTTGATCGCCTTCTACGATACAGGACACGGGGTCGTGGGGTCGCTACAGTAATCAGTTTGTTGTCCGTGATCAATAGGCAGCAGACTGAGCATGTGTAATCGATGAGGGCCGGGGGAGGACGGGGTCGCTGTGGTCCGATGACGTCATCCGTATGGTATAGACCAAGCAGCCAGCCGACGTTTGGAGGGAACATTTATATTTACAATCACAGTCTGACGTACGAGTTCCTGAAGATAGAGAGCTCTAAAATATGATATTTTTAGTATGGCTGTCATTCGATTAAAATATTTAATCGTAAATGAATCACACATGTTTTATCTGTTCTAAATGAACTTTAAAGGGAGATTAGTCAAGTATTTAATCCTCTTATCAACATGGGAGTGGACTAATATGCTGCTTTATGCAAATGTATGTATATATTTATTATTGTAAATCAATTTGAACATGGACATGACAGTTTTTCCTCGCCAAATTTCAGCTTATGTTTGGAGCGTTATTTAACCTCCTTCACAACAAGCTAGTATGACCTGGTTGGTACCGATGGATTCATCAGGTTCTCTAGCTGTACCAGGCCGTATAGCCGGGCCCGCTGGAGGGAAGGGAGGCACGGGAGAACCAGAACCAGGACTGAATGGAGCAGACTGTCGGACCCTGCTGCAGTAAAATGAGAGGTTTTCTAAAGGGACTCTGGTGCTTGGAAACACTACCGCTTTAGTCCACAGGGGCCGCCAAATATACCGCTTTATTATATTTTGGGTTAACCCCTGATGTGGGGGATAAGCAGCGCCAAAACCATCACCATGTGTGTCTGGATGGTAGAAGTGTGTGTGTGTGTGTGTGTGTGTGTGGAGGTCCTGACACCGTGTTCCTGCTACTGAAATCCACTCCGGCTGGATCCCAGTGGGATCACATGTACAGGTCAGAGGGATAATACTGCCTGTAGCTCAAACTAATAAGGAAACACGGAATTCATTTTAGAGAAAAGTGTCAGAGATTTTGGGTACAAACTGGTTTTGGAAAATGTTGAGCAACCACACGCTCACTAGCAGGGTGCATTACATCACACCTGCTTAATACCCCAATAAATACAAGTTACGGATTGTTGTGAGAGGGAACGTCTAACAGCTTACATATGGACAAAGCTGCTCTGGTATTCTGGCTATTTTTGGCTGATTAGACTTCTTCTCTGGACCATGTGGACGTGTACACATTAGGGCTGTCCTCGACCAAAGAAACTGTTAGTGGACCGACACTCATATGATGTTGACTAATCCATTAGTTGATTTAAAGGGATAGATCTGTAAAAGTGAGTTTCTCAACAAAGAATCCCTTTAGATCTGGTGTTTACCAGAGATGTGTGCTCAGAAGTTACCTGGATAAAAGTCATTCAGCATGAAAAAAGCAAAAACAAAACGACTAATCGACTAAAGAAATCTTAGTTGAGACCAAAACGGCCGATTACTCGACTAATGGACTAATCGGGAGCAGCCCTAGTACTGTTTGATTGACATGTAATCTATGCAAGCTAACATATGATATTAAAAATATTACACAGCAAAACTACTGAAGAAGACGTCATAACCTGTCCACGTTTCCCCTCTGAGCTCAAACACAACAGCCCTGTACACACAACTCAGATACCAACAGATGACTGTAACATCAGCTTCATGATAACTAGCAGTCAGTCTGAGCTGCTCCAGTGGAAACAACGTCTAATGTGTTTCTGTAAAACAGCAGTAACGTCGAAACAGGAGGGGTAGTTTGTGTTGTAAAACTTTTACGGCTCCCTTCGCTGATCGTCGCTCCTGCTGGGTCACGCATGAGGTAAACCCCCGACACTTTACCGCCCTGCTCTCTGACAACACAAAGAGACACTCCGCGAGGGGAAGCCGGGTTTTTACATTTATTGCTGCCGATAATGATATTTTTTAATATTATTGCAGAAGCTCAATGTGTTTGGTTTCCAAATGTCTGCAACAACCAATGGAAATGCAGACAAATCATACCAAAACGCATTATAATTATTATTATTATTATTTTGGCAGAATGTTTTCATTATTTCTTCAGCCAGTGGATGCTCGGAGTCTTTGCTGTACGATGTCAGAACGCTGACTCAGGTTAAAGGGACAGTGTGTAGGATTTGGCGGCATCTGGTGGTGTGGTTGCATATTGAAACCGACCGGGTACCCCTCCGCTCACTCCTCCCTTTACAAGACTGCAGTAGCGTGAGCCAGCAAGTGCAAAACGTTGGTAACGCCGTGGTATCTCAAAGAGTATAGAAGCAAAGAGAGGAAACGTCTGTGCTTATTTGACAGCAGCTGCTGCCGCCATTTTGGACTGAAAACGCTTATTATATTCATCATATTTTATTGTTCAACACAAACACAGACCATTTTTGTAGAATATGACAACATAATAGAAATAATTTTGTTTTACTTTTGTAAGGCACTTTTTAGGCTGACGTTTTACTGGCGTCCAGTAGTCGCTTCCAGTCCAAAATGGTGGAAGCGTAGCTCTGCTGCTCGGCGCTGATGTAGCAATGGAACGAACAATTGACTTTCACTTCTTGGTTATATGCACTCTTTCCCTTTCGCCTCGCCTACTTTAGGAGCGACGAAACTCAGACGGCGGCTGGCGGTAGCATGGTTGAACACTCTGCGGCTCACGTTACCGCAGTTTCACAAGCGTGTCGGAGAACTACGGTGGCCTTCAGGTAGTTTGGCGAGACGGGCCGGTGGTGCGCCCGACCCCCACGGGGCCGGGATCCAAACTCAGCCGGCACGCGCCGACCCTCCCTCTCAGCTGGCTGTTAACGAGGCTCTTTAGACACAGAGAAGTACTCGTGTTGGTACTCGGTATCGGAGAGTACCCAGATGGAAGTACTTGTACTCGGTCTGAATAAAGGTGGTATCGGTGCATCCCATGTTGATAAGAGTATTAAATACTTGACTAATCTCCCTTTAAGGTACATTTTGAACAGATAAAAAATGTGCAATTGATTTGCAATTAATCAGGATTAACTATGGACAATAATGTGATTAACTGCGATTAACTATTTTAATTGATTGACAGCCGATTTAAAGACTAACTGCCGTCACTTCTACGTGACTTTTACCTTTTTTAAGTCAAGTGAAGCAGCAAGAAGAGAGGTTACAACAGTTTGATGTGGACAAACTGGACATGCAACATCCACATTATTGTGTGTATTTGCACTCACAGATCAACTACAAATGCTAGCACTGAATTGAGTTACACACCAACACATCCTCCCCCCATAACCCTGGAAACAGAGGCCTGGTTCATTTGCAGCCAGATTAAAGATACTGAGGTGAAGCGGGTGGAAAAGATTATTCCTAGTAAGCAAGAAAAAAAAACCTTAAGCTCTCCATTAATAACATGAAGAGAGTGTTATTTATGAATGCTGCCTCCAGGCTCGTTGGTACACACACACAAGTCTAGTATGCTGTGAGCTATTACATTACAACTTTCACAGCGACATTAGCCCAGCACGCACGCGCACACACACACACACACTCACTCTGGACTGTGAGTTAGTGGCACAGCGTGGTTCTGGTTTTATTCTCCAGGATTACAGTACAGTAAACGAGGAACGGAACCAAAATTTCAGATCGGCTTAAAGACCGTCTAAATCAAAGCCTTGTAAATCCGGCCCGGTGGGGCCAACAGTGCCGCCTGTATACTGTGACGCTGTGTGCCGCGGCTCAACTTACCAGCAAGTGGCAAAGGTTGCCAGGAAACAGTGAGGGCTCGCAGGGCGTTCACAGTCACACACACACACACACAGATGCAGTCATACAAACATTTCAACATGAGTCCGAGTACCTCTGTGCTGTTAAAGGCTCCGGAGGGGAAAAGGTCCCGGTGAGGGAGTGTTGTGTGTCAATGCAAGGATAACAGAGCCCCGTGACCCCTGACCCCTGACCCCGCTGGGGGTGTGAAACAACAGGAAGTGTCATGGTAAGAAGACACATGATAGGCAGGTTGTAAAAATACTGCTCTGCTGAGGCAACATGTCTGTAAATGACAAGTAAGTGACACTTTAGTGGGATAACATGAAGGTTACCAGGAGCTCCGTCTGATAAAGAGTTAAAACAAACTAACATTTACCGGCTTTACGGACGGGAAGACGTGCTGCTTCTCTGCTTCTCATTCCACTGCTAACTAAACGCTTTTTAGTTTAACAAATCTGAACTCAAGGTCCACTTACTAGCATTTTCCAGGAGCATCTTATGGTCTTCATCATCGGATGGAATCGAAAACTTTACCTTACGTTTTTAAGTTGACAAAATAAGCGATTTGTACGTACGACTTTGAGCTCTGGTAACTTGTGATGTGTCATTTCATCTGCTGACCAAGAGCAAAGGGAATTTATGCCTCACTTTAATCGTGCTGATATCATTTGTGTTAATTCGCTGTAGACGCGTCAGAGAGGAGAAGGAGGGGCGCCCTGGTAGCTCAGTTGGTAGAGCGGGCGCCCATAAGGCTGTGTCCAACCTGTGGCCCTTTCCACATGTCAGCTCCTCTCTCTCCCCTTTCTAGACTATCCACTGTCCTCGAAATAAAGGCTTGAAAAACACCCAAAGAATTATTTAAAATAAAAATAAAAAGAGGAGGAGCTTGTCTCCATGGATACCAACAACTTTTCTCTCCTCCATCAACCATGGAAGAAATAACCTCTGTTGCTTCTTCTCTGTACATGTTGGTAAAGTCCCAGATATGTCAGAAAACCAAACGCTGTCGTGTCTGGGTTCATGACATCCCCCGGCGGCGAGCTGTATTCACATACTGTACTGTATCTATCAGCCGCCACACGTCACTACTGAGGTATGAACCCAAAATAAACAGATTGTTCTGTGATTTAATATCAATAACCAGATCAAAATGATGCTGAAATAACTACATGATGATGCCGATTAGTAAAAAGTCTGAATTGATGCTTTGTCAGGTCTGTTACCATGACGACAAGCAGACAACTTTTAAAATGCTTGTTTTCTGAATGGAGTCTGGATGGATCAGAGTCAGGCTACGCAGCTGCTCCATCAACACTCAACATGACGTCATCTAGAGACGTTGTTGTTTCTACCACAGACAGTCTGTGGTTTCTGGTCTCTGTACAGATGTGATGGACTATCGTAGCTCTCGGTGACCACAGACACATACGAGATTTATTCATCCTCCATTTCTGATTCAACAACGTCAGGACGTAAGAGACCACAGGAGGACGATCTCAACGCTGAGCGGCTCTCGCAACACAGAGACACTAATTTCTCGCTCGAGCTGAAATATTTAGACTCTTTAGACGAATATGAAAATAATGCCAATTTCGCGTGTCAGCTGTCATTCTCATTCGTATTCGCCACTTTGCATTGTCTTTGTATGTAATCCCACTGTGCAAACAGTTCCACTTCGCTCATGGTGTGAACACATCATTAGATTCAGGCTGCGTCTGAAATCGTCTACTATGCTCTACATACTGAACTGCAAATACCACGCCGTTCCCTCAGAGCCTCCTTGCCGGTTGGAGACATGTAACCATGGTAACCTGTACTGTCCTCATGTGACCAAACGATGATTTGTGAGAATCATTAAGTCTGAACTCATTTATAAACTATATATTACACCTATAGCAAAGTGGAATCTTATACTTACACCTAAATGGAAGCGTTATTGACGTTACAGCTCCGTCCGTCAAAGTCTGTTATGAATGTTATCGTTACTACCGCATTGCAAAATCTCACACTATTTTAGCGTACATATAACATGTTAGTGTTTTTTTAACTACTAATTGTGGCGTTTTCTCTTTTCCGTTGACTGAAGGATTACATGATCCACTACGGGCTGGAAATTTATGACCATTGCTTATGAGACCATTTTAAAGCCCACTGTATCATTTCAAAGGGCACGGCTTCCTACAGCGAGGTGAGGCTGTTTCAGACGTCCCTGAACATTGTTCTGTTCTAGTGGAGTCCTGAAGGTCCTGAACTTTTAACACGCCTGTCCAACATTCGTCTTTGGCTTTCCATAGCAACCCCCCTTTTCCCAGGACAGAGGGTCCCTCCCCCCAGGGCGTTTAAAGGGAGTTAAGGGGGGAGTCGATTTAGGGGGAGCTGTCTTGAGAAAAAGGGCGTTTCTAAGGAAACTGAGCGCTCACTGTTCTCCAAGAGCTTTCATGGTTGCCACTTGGCAACAGTCAGCTGTCGGTATTTCAAAACGCTGCTTTTCACGCTTGCCTGCGTGCCACGAAAAGCCCCCCACACACACACACGCACACACAAACACACACACACACACACACACTCACACGAAGTGAGAGAAAGCGTGACTCGTCACCGGAGCAGATGCCTCTCGCATTGTTGCCTCTGGAGTCAAAAGCCAGAGCTCATAGCTGCCTGACGTCATGTAAAGGATATTCAATTTCAAGCGCGCTTCTCAAGTCCATTCATTTCAAATCATAATCCTCCGATGAACGGCCGCCTGTCTGACTGCAGCCGTGCAACGCAGAGAACAATTCAGCAAGAGCAGAAAGCCATTTCACACCGATTACCAGACCCAAAAATCAACATATTCCCCCCAAAGAACAACGATTGATTGAATTCAAGGTAACTTCACAAAGTTTATTTTCAGAGGAAGTTGTTTGGATGCCGGGACGCTGGAGGTTATATCCTCCAGATGGTGGACACGCCCTATTCAGCCACACCCACTCACCTGTCCTCCCTCTGAGGAGACAGAGACGGAGTCTGTCAGTAAACAGCAGCTGTTCTCCAACAGGGGAGGAGACCTCATCCTCCTCTTCCTCTCCTCCCTACTTTCCCCTCTCTCCTCGAGGTATGCCTTCACCTCTCTAACCCCCCCCTCTCTGGTTGGCTGGTCTTTCAGCCTCCTCTTCAACAAAAGAAACAAAAGGAGGCAGGGCCACTTTCCCTCTTCCACCCCCCTGCAGAGAGAAGACGAAGGGGGTAAGAGACCTGCAGACCACCCCTTCTTAAGCCGCAGAGACCGAGCTCAGCAGAAAGTATCCACAAGCAAAACTCAAGCAAAAACATGCAAACAGCGTCTGGCAGCATCTCTGTGAGTCCGTCCAGTCAGGAATGTGCAGGTGCAGACAGTAAAAGAAACCAACTATTTATGTTGTCTACCGCCACGTTGTTTACACGTTCTGGATCAGTTTTCCAAAAACTAAGGCGTGCACAGTCCAGCCCAGAGTGAAGGGAAAAATGTGTGCGAGAATTCATGTGTTGAGTGACAAACCCCTTATTTACATAATGAGGCAGAAATACATAAAGAAATGAAAAAAGAAGAAAAAACAAAACAGAAATAAATAAGTTTGGGAAAATTATGCAGAAATAAATAAACATAAATTTAAAAATAAATATTAAAAAAATGCAAAAATAATTAATTAAATTAAAAATTAAAATTAATAAAGATAAATACATAAATAAATAAAAGGGGAATTTAAACAGAGTAAATAAATAATGGAATTAATACAAAGAAATTATAAAATAAATAAAGAAGAAAATAAAACAGAAATATCAATTTATGTCACATTCTATCAATTCATTAATGGCTATATTTATTTTTCATATTATTTTTGCTACATTTAATGACATATTTATTTATCTATCGAGTCATTTATTTATTTATTTCTCCGTGCTCCATACTTCTAAAGCTGTGAGACCTCGTTGGAGTTTTAGATGTTGGGAGTGAGGATGTTTTTGGGGGTGTGGTGAATGGAGCGCGAAAGATTGTCCAGATAGACTACGAGCGATGTCACTCTATTACATAGAGAGAGTGATATTGATTAACTGTCAGCCTTGGTTGATTTTGAAGTTGAGATGTGTGAAACTTCACATAAATAAAGCCAGGGTGAGTGGTTTCGCCTGTTGGCTGACGCACGGTGCAGGTTAGGACATCTTCATTGGGAAAATCTGAAACAATCTGATGTCGCGTCCAGTTAGGAAGAGGTGTGAAGCTTAAGTTAGGGTAGAGGAATTAAGGTCTTCAAGTGAAGGACCTCATAATAGTGGAGCGGATAGTGGAAAAATCGTGCAAATAGTGATACAAGCACCAAATTTGGCATGATGATTCCCGAGGGGTCACTTAGCAAATATAAACGATCGGCCACTTGAAAATCCAAGACGGCGGCCATTTTGCAAGATGGCCGCCAAATTGACCTGCCGTTAATGGTTTCT
>NC_133795.1:968626-988626 GCF_043250625.1 Sebastes fasciatus
ACTACTACTACTACTACTACTACTACTACTACTACTGTTACTACTACTACTACTGCTACTACTACTACTACTACTACTGTTACTACAATCAGGGTCTGAAATGATCACCCGCCATCCGCCAAGTGCAGTTAAATTGTTGGCAGTGGCGGGTGAAATCATCAGGACTTCCGCCACTTTAGCAGGCAGGGAAACCGCTAGTGATGGAACAGAGAACCGTAGTTGTCCTCTTTCTTGGCATCTCATGCCTCCGTGACCATCGATTCCTCTTATTGATGCTTTCCTACAGTTACGCTGCACAATGACGCAGACGCACGCTTCTTCCCCCGCCGCTTGTCAGGCACTTCAACCACAGCACCGCTGCATCCAACGCACTGATCCTGTCAGTTAATGATCGATTAATGAGTGTTGCTATCGGTCAGAAAAAAAATTCCAAATTAGCATCCCTAATCTCAACTTTGAAGTTTTAAAATACTCCAACGGTCACCTAAAGCCACAATTATACTTCTGACGAACATGTAAGTATGCAAGCAAGGTAATATAAACAGAGCCACGTGCACATCTGCTCTCTGTGTCCACATCCATTTTTGGACTCATGCCCTCTATGCAGAAACTAAACCAGACTTTCACTTTCCGGACTCTCAAAATAACTCAGCTCAGTTTCCTGGTTCACTAAACCACCACCTGTAAATACTAACTAAATCCCTGTTTCCTCTCATCTGTTGTGTCTCACTTTACAGCAGAACATAAAGGACGGGATACTTTCCACACAGAACCTTTCACTATCCGTGCTAATAGGATACCTGAGTTCCAGAACTCCAATACCCACAAACATCTGTTTATCCCTGAAAAACATCTGGCCTAAATAATGTCCAGTATACTTTTACCACCAACACTAAACATTATTCCTTCTAATTCATGTTCAGCTAAATGTTTGACATGCAAAGCCCTTAAAGTAGAATGTATATGTGTGTATGTATAGGTATGTATGTATGAATGTATGTATGTATGAATGTATGTCAATGGTATTAGTGAGTAAGAGAGTTCTTTTGTAGTTCAGTTGCAGCTCAGGAGGCCGACTGTGCTGTGGGGGTGAACCATCACATCACGTGTCCTCCTGCTTCAACACTGACCTCAGGCAAACACACCGGCTTCATTCACGTCGGAACAATTGTAGAACACACACACACACACACACACACACACACACACACACACACACACACACACACACACACACACACACACACACACACACACACACACACACACACACACACACACACACACACACACACACACACACACACACACACACACACACACACACACACACACACACACACACACACACACACACACACAGAGAGAGAGAGACAACATGAGCTGCATGTGGCGGAGGCATGAAGAGTTAATAATTCACACCGGTTCAGAGCACTTCACTCTCGGCTTCAAAGAGATTTCAACACTCAAATCTGTTTTACAATCCACAGCACTGCGTTTATATATCTGGGTCCCCATTTACATATGTGAATAATGAAGAGGCTACCCAGCCTAATTAAATCCTCAGAGAGGAGCCTTCTGGTTATCAAAGGAAATCCTAAAAACATGAAGGCTGTGCTGATTCAGATAATGGACGTTGAGAGAGAGCGGAGCGTCTTCCTGTCCAGCTCAGGGCTTCGTGTTGTAATGTTCCCTGTAAGCAATATGCAGAGATCTGAGTCAATGTGACGACAGACAATCAGGTGTGAGTTTCTAGGTGCTCCTCATACCAGCCTACCCAGTAACACACACACACACACACACAGGAAACCATCAGATATTCATGCTGCTGCTGGGACTTCTGGGGGATTTATTTAAATCAGCCTGAAACTCTACATCAATATGCAAAAACAACTAAATCAGCCCCTCGGAGTTGTCTTTTTATCTTCATCTCAATGTTTGTATAACTGCAAAATCACTGCAGGAACTCGTCATGGAAAGGCCGGCAGTGTTTTTTTTAACGTGTGATTAATTTGCAGGTCAATATATTCTTATCATGAATGCCGCGATAATATTATTACTTTTGTCAGTTTCAAGTTATTTCAGTGACCATTGTGGGTTTTTCTTTCTTTAACGGAAGGGTACCAACAATTTTGCCTACGTGTGTAAGTTACATTATCGACGTTTGTCACATTTTTTATTCTGGTTTGTGACGTGTTTTCTGCGGTTGTTTACGTGCTTATTTTAAGCCCAACCATGACATTTTCTCTTACCCTAACTAAGTCGTTTTTTTGCCTTAATCTAAGTTAGTGGTTTTCTTGCCTAAACCTAACTGCTGACGTTTGTGTGGCGTACAAATGACACACGAAAACGCTAAAAGTGGAATGTCCATGTCCATGGAATGAGACTGGGTATATGTCAGGCCTGCTATCTTGAGGTGTCCTACAGCGTGGTGGTGGTGGTATCCAGCAGGAGGGGCACCTCGTATCAGATTCGGTGCCCATCTTTATCCCCCTGCTCAGGGTTTGCACCACCAGCATATTGTCCCTAATCTTGGTGCATCTGTTGGCTCACAAAGCCCCATTAAACAGCCAGACCACTCTGATAAGGTTACTGACTTAATGCTCAGGGACATAATTAAATTGAGTACTTAATCTGGCCATGGGAGAGGAGGAGCCCCGGACCCCCGCCGGGCCAGCAGAGCGTTCACATGTCCAGTCTCGGCTGCCTTTCAAATAACTTGTACTTTGATCCCCTTCGGGGAGATCGTGCTCTCCGACGGGCGAGATCAAAACGTTCACTGTCATTTCCTGTCAGCTGACTTCACCTGGTGGCTTCAACTTCCATTTAAACGTCAGGGAAATGAGTTGTTAGGAACATCCCTACTTCTAGGAGAAACTGTCTGGGAAGATGCAAAGTTATCTCCATATTTAATATAAACATATATTCAGCTATGTATCGGGATTTTTTATTTTACGATTTCTAAATAGACGTTTTAATACCAGAACAGATATATCTGCTTCATCTGAGTCTATGTGGCGGTAGAAGGAAGTTACCGCTTTTATTGTGGTAGTCCGAGTAAGGTGACGTCATATCCGCTCCGTATCCGTCAACCAAAACAAACCTCAGAGAGTGTAAAACGTTGAAGGGTCGTCATGGATACGACCTGCACCCTCCCATGTTAAATCCAGCGTGGTAAACACTACACATCCAGTAAAGGATGGAAACACTTTGGGTTTCACACATTGACAGGAAAAGCAGAGCTAGACAGAGCAGAGCTAAAGCTGCATGCTAACTCTGTCACGGACAGGAAGCGTTACGGTATGGAGGTAACGTTATGGTACGGCGGTAACGTTATGGTACGGAGGTAACGTTATGGTGGTAACGTTATGGTATGGAGGTAACGTTATGGTATGGAGGTAACGTTATGGTACGGAGGTAACGTTATGGTACGGAGGTAACGTTATGGTACGGCGGTAACGTTATGGTACGGCGGTAACGTTATGGTATGGAGGTAACGTTATGGTACGGAGGTAACGTTATGGTATGGAGGTAACGTTATGGTATGGAGGTAACGTTATGGTATGGAGGTAACGTTATGGTATGGAGGTAACGTTATGGTATGGAGGTAACGTTATGGTATGGAGGTAACGTTATGGTATGGAGGTAACGTTATGGTACGGCGGTAACGTTATGGTGGTAACGTTATGGTATGGTGGTAACGTTATGGTATGGAGGTAACGTTATGGTATGGAGGTAACGTTATGGTATGGAGGTAACGTTATGGTACGGCGGTAACGTTATGGTGGTAACGTTATGGTATGGTGGTAACATTATGGTATGGAGGTAACGTTATGGTACGGAGGTAACGTTATGGTACGGCGGTAACGTTATGGTGGTAACGTTATGGTATGGTGGTAACGTTATGGTATGGAGGTAACGTTATGGTATGGAGGTAACGTTATGGTATGGAGGTAACGTTATGGTATGGAGGTAACGTTATGGTATGGAGGTAACGTTATGGTATGGAGGTAACGTTATGGTATGGCGGTAACGTTATGGTATGGCGGTAACGTTATGGTATGGAGGTAACGTTATGGTATGGTGGTAACGTTATGGTACGGCGGTAACGTTATGGTATGGCGGTAATGTTGCGGTGGAGCCGTCCGTCGCTTTCGTCTCCGTGGTCAAACGGGCCGACGCTACGACTGTAGAGCACCCAGATACTGACATTTGTGTTCTCTGCATTCAAACGGCCCCGATGGAGCTGACCATGGATGGATAAAGAGAACGGAGCTGACGGGAGAGCTAGAGACCACCTTGGAGAAGTTAGAGGAAGTAGACACGTGGGACTACGTCCGCTTTTCAAAATAAGATGTTAACAAAGGGAACTGTAGATACTAAATACATCTATGGAAATCAGATTTATTAGATTATATTCACCAGAAGTATAAAACATTACATGTCCTTTATAAATTAAATATAAAACACCACTAATCTGTGAGTGAAACGTCTTTATTCTTTCATTTTGGGGTTGCTGGATTAATAGAAATTAACAAATTAATAAATGATTCCTGACAATGATCCTGATCTATTTGACTTCAGGACATCTCTGACTACAGACATGCTGAAAATCAAACATTTTTACTGGATTCATTTAGAGATTTTCCAAAGTAAAAGTCCCTAGAAGTGTCTGATTTAACTCTTTCATGTTCTAGTATTTAAAAAAGTTAACAAAAATCACAATAAAATGTAATATCGAATCGCAATACTCATCAAATCAGCACCCAAGTATGGTGCTAGTATTGAATCAGGAGATAGGCGAATCGTCCCAACACTAATATCTGAACATTATCACGTCTCCCCTCTCTTTACGATGGCTGGTTCTTCACCCTGCCTTCCAGTCTGGCTGTTCGGAACATCTAAAAACACTTTTGATTTCCACCTAGGTCTGTCTACACCTCTGTCTGAGCATAACCCCAACCTTACTTGTCTCTATATCACATCTGACTTGGCACCCTGCGGTGACAGCTCTGTCCTGGCAGTGATGTTCACAGATACTTAATCAACGCCCAAAGCTGATGATCATCCGCAGCCAGTCACAGTTTATCATACCCCCGGTCCATCCTCCATGTCTCCCCACCTGTTCATCACCAGAACAACAGCATCAATGACACAACGGAGGCCAAGAAAGACAAATCACGAGAGCGTTCCCTTATCCTCTCAGAGAACATTAACCCTTGCTTCAGCTGATGACCACGGTTGACTCCAGTCTGTGTTAAGGTTGTTTGTTTGGTTTTGACACCACATGCTTCCTGCGGTCCCTCCAGCTGCCACACACAGAAAACACAGTCGACACCCAACCCCCGTCACCTCTTGACCTTTGGCACCTTGACTGTGACAGGATTTGTTTATTGGAGAAGCACTTTAACACCTCGGCTGTCTGTTAAACGCTGACATCTGTAGAGTCGGTTGCTACGTATTAATCCAGTGAAATTAACTCCATGAAAGAATTTTTCTTTAGTTCAATGCTGAGAAATTAAAGGGAAAATCTGACACCTTTTATTTGGATGATTTGAATCAGTGTTGATGGAAAATGTTCGGGCTGCGCCCTCTTCAACTAATCAGTCCTTTCGGTCTTAGTCGACATTTCTTCAGTCAATTAGTCATTTTGATTATAGTTCTTCCTTTCATCCAACTATGTCACTATCAGGTCAAATGACGGCGCTGGACGCAGGAAGAACAGAGTTTGCAGCTTTCTCAGTCAACACAGCAGCACTGAGGAATTAATTTGCTTCAATCGACTACATTTACCATCAACACTGATCCGTAGAAACGGTCCCTTTAAGTTTGACTCACTTTATCACTCCTGCGTTATTCCACAGACACACAACACAAGAAGATAATCAACCGGCCAGGAAATTCTTCTTTGTCATTTTCCTTGAAATGCCAGAAAGTCTATTTTTCTCTAAAGTTAACCAAACTGAAATGATTGATACAACAATTAGTCATTTTCATTGATCTGGCACCTTTTAAAAATTGCATTTTTTCCATCTCAGGTCACAGCAGGTCAAGCCTTCAAAAAGGTCAAATGTTCACACCATAATGATGGCATTTATACACAAGGTCAAAGGTCATTCTACAAGTCCAGACAGCTCTGGTGTCTGACTTTATCCAGGTACAAGAACGTGCTGGCTACTAGTTCTGCTCAGAGGCAGTGACAACATGTGCTCCACTTAAGTCTCACAGACTCTTAAACATCTGTAATGCACACACATTATCTGACATGAACTTTAACTTAAGGAAGCAACGGAAAACTCATACTTGTTGTCACACAGCTGCAGCCTCTCAAGACAGAATTAACCATGTTACAATGCTCCAAATGCTGTTCAAAATAACTTCATCCCCAAAACGGGTTGTTGGTCTCACACATGTTTAAACAAATACTTGCAGGGATTAACCACATAGAGTTGCAATTTTTAAAAATAAATGGCATTAAAGGGATAGTTCAGGTGTTTCTCAGTGGGGTTATATGAGGTTCTTCTCCATAGTCAGTGTGTTACCTACAGTAGATGACGGTCAGCACGCCTCCAGTTTAGAGAAACAGACAGGAGTTACTGCACAGAAGTAAAGCAATGTGCAAAAAGGGCTGTCTGACAGCAGTACATTACTTTACTCCCGTGCAGTAACTCCTGTCTGTTTCTCTAAACATCTACTGTAGGTAACACACTGACTATGGAGAAGAACATCTACTGTAGGTAACACACTGACTATGGAGAAGAACATCTACTGTAGGTAACACACTGACTATGGAGAAGAACATCTACTGTAGGTAACACACTGACTATGAAGAAGAAGCTCATACAACCCCACTGAGAAACACCTGAACTATCCCTTTAAGTTTTGGGTTTTAACACCGGAAACAAAAAATAAATGTGAAAAACCTGATATGACGACTGATTTAGAAGTGCAGTGGATCATGTGAGTGTGCAGGGCACACCCTAGATTTCCCAATGCTACCAGCAATCTAAAATAAATGAGCAATCATCATCATCATCATCATCATCACCACCGGGAGGGCATATTCCATCTCATTTCCTGGCTTATACTAAGCCACCAATTCTGTTATGAGGCAAGAGGAGACAGATGGTCGCGATTTAAGACGGCACTAAACTGAGAGAGGAGAGGAGACCATCACCCACGGGACACACAAACACAAAAGGTCACTCTAACTGTGACGGAGCGTCGGCCAGGACACCTCTTAACCAAGTGGAAACACAATCACATATTTTACAAGTAACTGAAGAAGTCCTGAGTCTGACCTCTGACCTTCAAGAGTTCCACTATCAGCCACCACAGCACCAATCATCTCTGGTCATTTCTGATTGAACTGCCTTCATTTGCAGTTTAATTTATAAAGTGGCACATCAGTGTGATGGGACAAATTATGAAGTAGCTAATGCTTTCCTGAAAGAACAATCATCCTTGATTGCAATACAGTTCTCATCTCATCCTGCTAAATGAATGATGATTTTAAGATGTGATGAAGTTATGAGATGCATCATTTTGATCCATCCACTGATTTTCTGAGGCAAATGTTCCATGAATTACGAATTATGTTTTGTGTTATGTGTAGACAAACACAAATACTCCACGAAATATGCATATATTGCATACAGTATAATGCAATATATGTGTAACGAGTTATTAGGCGTCTCTGGTAAATTCGGTTCACATGATACAGAAATAATAACATACATTAATTAAAAGAACTATTTTATTTAATCTGACTGAGCAGTTAATCACTGAATCCTCATTCACCTTCAGCTGCAACGATTAGTCGACTAATCGACTAATCAATTAGTCGACTAATCGACTAATCAATTAGTCGACTAATCGATCGACAGAAAAATAATCGCCGACTATTTTCATAATCAATTAATCATTAAAGTAATTTTCATGCAAAAATTGCAGAAAATGCTGTTGATGATTATTCTGTATTAATAATCTAAATCTGCAAAGTAACTAGTAACTAAAGTTATCAAATAAAAGAAAGCAGCCTGAATGAAACCAGAGAGGTGAAAGGGTTAAACATGCTCACTAAGATGTTTATAGTTAAAACTTGTTCAAATATCTTCATTGATATTAATGTTCACATGACAGTGGATCGCTCATTCAGCGGGAAACAAGTGTTGAATGAAACATCCGCAGTTTGAGCTAACAGAGAGAATATCAGAGAATATCAGAGACACTAGAAAAGCAATTTGTGAATAAATGTCGGTGTGAATGCTGAAGAGCTGAAGAGCTGAAGAGCTGAAGAGCTGAAGAGCTGAAGAGCTGACGCTACGCTGTGATGCTGGCTGAAATGTTGGGAGAAGAAGATGAAGTAGTAGGAATAGATGGAAAAGTGCTAATGGGTTTAATTTATATGAATTCCATTGAAAAGTTGAATAATACCAATAGTGTATAAAAGATGTGGAATATTTAAAGGTTTTTGAAGAGCTGATGCTAAACTGCACAGCTGGCTTTAATCTGTATGAAGAAGGAATCAGAATCAGAAGATTATGAATCAGTAAATAAAAGTTGTAATTGAATGAAAAGCAGCAGAAGCATTATAAATAGTTAGTTCCGAGTTCCCTGTTAAGAAAGTTACCTTCTGGGGCTTTTATTTTGAAAAACTAGGTGAATCCCTAGTTTCCTGTTAACATACAAAAAGGGGGATTTTACCACCAAGCTCCAAACAAAGTTAAATATTTCAACAAGTACAAGCGGGATGAATGGAAGTTGAATAACAGCCAGAATCTATGGAAGATGTGGAACATTTTACAGTTTGAATGAAGTTTCTATGTTGAAAAATGTGGAACGAGTAGCGATGCAAAAACAAGAGGTCTGAATAAAAAGAAAAAGAAACTCAGTAGAATAACACACACACACACACACACGCACGCACACGCGCACACACACACACGCACGCACACACACGCACACACACACACGCACACACACACGCACACGCACGCACACACACACACACGCACACACACACACACACACAAAGTACTCTCTCAGTAACTCACCTGGTCCTCTAGTGAAACTCACTTCTTCTCTCCTCGGTTCACGTTAATCTCTGGTTTCATTCAGGATCCAGTCCTTCTGCAGCCGGTACCGGTACTATTACTACTATTATTATTATTATTATTATCAACCAAACGTTACAGATCACAGATTCCACCTGGTCCAGACCTGGTCCAGACCTGGTCCAGACCTGGTAACGTGGTTCAGACTGAGAGTCTCTCAGGAATCCAACTTTCACCAGTTTTAACGGAACGCTCCTAAACGCACCTCAGAGGAGACAAATCACAGCTTTAATCCGTCCAGTAACAAGTCCTGCTGGTTCTGCTGGGTTCTGCTGGGTTCCTCTGCTCGGCAGGTTTGTCCTCCACATGGAGCCGGTGCTGGTAGCGGGTCGGTGCTCTCAGACTCACAGAGACAGAGACAGAGAGAGACAGAGAGAGACAGAGAGAGACAGAGCAGACTCTCTCTCAGAGTCAGAAGGAGTTATTTTGTCAAACGGGGGGATACCATGATGCCTTCAGGAGCTCCTCGGATTTTCTAAAATCTATGGAAGTTTTTATTGGACTTTATTAGATAGATAGATAATAACTTTATTGATCCAGCATCAATAAAGTTTCCAGCATCACAGTTCCATAGTGCAAAAACATGTTAGTAAAAAGGCAGTAAAAAAGTTAGTAATGCAAAGAACAAAATAATATACCAGATATAAATATACAAGATGAAAACTGTTAAAAGTGAATATAGTGCAGAGTAACAGCTGTGACACACGACTATTAAAACAGTGAATCTAGTGCAGAAGAGACTGTTAAAAGTATTAGTTGTAATCCACAGAAGACATTCCACAAATATATAACATGATCTGCAAATACTTCACTACCCACAAACATGTGTTTCTGTATTTGTGTTGTGTAAAGTCACATCCACTAAAAATACAGGGCGATTTGCAAATACACATAATTTACTCTGTAAATACGTATTTTAAGGTTTACATGTAAAGTGATATCTACACATTTGTGCATCTGTTTCTAGAAAATAAAGTAAATTATGCATACAGAGCTCATTTAGAAAAACAAGAAGTTGTGGAAAGAAAGGAAGTACTTTACTGAAGTAGAAATAGTAAAACCAGAGTGTCAAAATACTCTGTTATAAGTATTCACAATCTTTCTTGAGTAAAAGTACAAAAGTATCAGAATCAAAATATTTCCAAAATACACCCATTTTAGCCTTTTTTAGGGGGTCTTTGGTCTTCAGGAGGTCTTTAGGAGGTCTTTAGGAGGTCTTTAGGAGGTCTTCAGGAGGTCTTTAGGAGGTCTTCAGGAGGTCTTTAGGAGGTCTTTAGGAGGTCTTTAGGAGGTCTTTAGGAGGTCTTCAGGAGGTCTTCAGGAGGTCTTTAGGGGGTCTTCAGGAGGTCTTTAGGAGGTCTTCAGGAGGTCTTTAGGAGGTCTTTAGGAGGTCTTCAGGAGGTCTTCAGGAGGTCTTTAGGGGGTCTTCAGGAGGTCTTTAGGAGGTCTTTAGGAGGTCTTTAGGGGGTCTTTAGGAGGTCTTCAGGAGGTCTTTAGGAGGTCTTTAGGAGGTCTTTAGGAGGTCTTCAGGAGGTCTTTAGGAGGTCTTCAGGAGGTCTTCAGGAGGTCTTTAGGAGGTCTTTAGGAGGTCTTTAGGGGGTCTTTAGGAGGTCTTCAGGAGGTCTTCAGGAGGTCTTTAGGAGGTCTTTAGGAGGTCTTTAGGGGGTCTTTAGGAGGTCTTCAGGAGGTCTTCAGGAGGTCTTCAGGAGGTCTTTAGGAGGTCTTTAGGAGGTCTTTAGGAGGTCTTCAGGAGGTCTTTAGGAGGTCTTTAGGAGGTCTTTAGGGGGTCTTTAGGGGGTCTTTATGGGGGTCTTTATGGGGGTACAGGTCAGAGGTCAGCAACCTTTACTATCAAAAGAGACATTTTAGGCTAAATAAAAAAAATCTGTCTGGAGCTGCAAAACATGTGATCATTGTGATGAAGGTAACTCAGTTTATAGTCTAAGTATATAGTATATCAGTCTAATGCAGTGAGGGCCAAAGAGACAATGGACTACGGAGTATTAGGACCACATTGAGGGAAAACACATCTGAGATTTACAGAATAAAGTCAGAATATTACGCGAAAAAAGTCATAATATTGCAAAAATAAAGTCATAACTTTACAAGAAAAAAATAAAATAATACGTAAAATTACTACTTTATAATATTATGACTTTATTATCATAATATTACGACTTTTTTTTCTTGTAATATTATGACTTTATTCTCTAAATCTCAGAGTAATTTTTTTCCTCAATGTGGCCCTAATACTCCGTCGTACCGTCGTACCGTCGTACCTTAGACCTACAACAATGATAAATAAAAATGAAAATGTAAACAAAAAAGCAGTTCTTCATTTCCAGTTTTAAGATCCACAGGGAGCCACTGGAGAGGAGCTGAAGAGACGCATGTGGCTCCGGAGCCGCAGGTTGCTGACCCCTGGTCTAGGAGGTCTTTAGGGGTTCCAGGAGGTCTTTATGGGGAGATAGCAGGTCAACAGTAGATGTCACATAGAAGTGGTGAACATCATCTGAAAGCTGGAACCTGAAGATTAATCTGAGATGCAGCTCAGAGCTGAGGGTCGAGTTGTTCTAGTCATAAATAAGAAAAGATAAGATAAGATAAGATGAGATGAGATAAGATACAGAAAGAGAGGAGATGATGTTTGTGGAGCAAAATCTAAACTGAAAATCATGAAATCATTTAGTCTTCCAGTGTGGTGATAGAAGTCCCATATTTCCCGCAGCCCGTGAAGGCAGCATCAGCAGGTAGAGGAGTGACTGGAACATGGAGACCCCCTGCTGGTCTGCTGGAGACCTGCATCCCATAATACTCTGACCCCCACAGTTTATCACTTCACACACCTCCATTCAAACACACAGGTTAGTGTTGTACTACTACACCAGCAGTGTTGGACAGTAACTAAGTACATTTACTCAAGTACTGGACTCAAATACAATTTTGCGTTACTTTTACTTCACTATTTCAACTGTATGGTTCTTTATACTTCTACTCCACTGCAGTTCAGAAGGAAATATTGTACTTGTTACTCCACTACATTTATCTGACTGCTTTAGAAACTTTACAGATTAAGATTTTACAATCAAATCATGTGATGAGTTTATAAAATATCATCCTGTGCTCCAGGTTCAGGTTCAGGTAACTTTATCTAGAGGTAGGTTTGGTTTGCAGTAAAAAGACACGGTATCCAACACACACATTTTACAGACAATAGAAACAAATAATAAAAAATACTCAAAGCTCCACCGATCACTAAAAACACTAGAATACAATCAATAAATATGAATAAATACATAACTAAATAAACAGATTAAACTATCCAACAGTACATAAAGCAGTTGAAACGTGCTCCACCTCCATCTGCTGTCACATTAAAATGCTGCTGACGTGTTAAAGCATCAGTAATAATAATCTAGTAATATGATATATAATAATATAAACAATTCTGCCCAACAAGGACTTTTATTACAAGTAAATGTCTTGCATTCACGCATAAACCGTCTAACAGCAATAACATTTATTCAGAGAGATAGAGTTTAATTAATTAATCAACTTATTATCTGTCTCAAGCACCACTGGGGATGCATGCCTCCACTTTAACATCTCCACTTTGGAGTTTCTAGCTCTATAAATCAGAAATAAAAGAGAGAATAGAGAGAATAGATATAAGCACCAGTCTCCGGCTGTAATGCAGCATGAAACAAGCATTAACTCATCATTACAGTAAGCTGGTGTGACTGGACTTGAAGCTGTAAATATGTCCTGTGCTCCATGATGTGCAGTCCTCATCTGCTCCTCCATTCACAGAGGACAGAGGACGTGTCCCGCTCGGAGACATCCGATGCATCTCAGTAGAGACCACACAGAGATCATCTTTAAGGAGTCTCTCTGTCTTTCTCTGTATCTTTGTCCCCTGTTGTGAAGAGAAGCCTTTTATCTCCCGTCTCCTAATTGTCCTGTAACGAGGACTGAAGACAGATAAGCTATCACCCAGCCCCCCCCCACCCCCAGGGTGCCTTTTAAGTAGAGAAAACACAATGAAGTGTCTTCTAGGGCGTCCTTCCAGTAGAGAAAACACAATGAAGTGTCCTCTAGGGCGTCCTTCCAGTAGAGAAAACACAATGAAGTGTCCTCTAGGGCGTCCTTCCAGTAGAGAAAACACAATGAAGTGTCCTCTTGGGTGTCCTTCCAGTAGAGAAAACACAATGAAGTGTCCTCTAGGGCGTCCTTCCAGTAGAGAAAACACAATGAAGTGTCCTCTAGGGCGTCCTTCCAGTAGAGAAAACACAATGAAGTGTCCTCTTGGGTGTCCTTCCAGTAGAGAAAACACAATGAAGTGTCCTCTAGGGCGTCCTTCCAGTAGAGAAAACACAATGAAGTGTCCTCTAGGGCGTCCTTCCAGTAGAGAAAACACAATGAAGTGTCCTCTAGGGCGTCCTTCCAGTAGAGAAAACACAATGAAGTGTCCTCTAGGGCGTCCTTCCAGTAGAGAAAACACAATGAAGTGTCCTCTAGGGTGTCCTTCCAGTAGAGAAAACACAATGAAGTGTCCTCTAGGGCGTCCTTCCAGTAGAGAAAACACAATTAAGTGTCCTCTTGGGTGTCCTTCCAGTGGAGAAAACGTGATGAAGTGTCCTCTAGGGCGTCCTTCCAGTAGAGAAAACACAATGAAGTGTCCTCTTGGGTGTCCTTCCAGTAGAGAAAACACAATGAAGTGTCCTCTTGGGTGTCCTTCCAGTGGAGAAAACGTGATGAAGTGCCCTTCCAGTGGAGAAAACAAGATAAACTGCTCTCTAGGTGCCCTTATAGTGGAGAAAAGTGGGGAAGGAATTATGCCGGTGCACTAACAACACAGAAATAAGCTACTTATACAACAGAGTGGAGACGATGTCAGAATCCCCACTTGAAGCCACTATTAGCTGAATACTAAACACTGTCTGTGGGTAATAGACTGTTTTTGGAAGCTGATAGTAGCGTCCTATAGGACGTCTGTGGGGACCCCTCGGTCTGTGTGGCTGTTTGTGTGGATCTGTGTGTACGTTTCTCAGCACAGGCCTGTATTCATCACACGGTGACAGAGAAGTGAGTTTGAAACGTGGAAAAGCAGAGTGTGAATGGGCATGCCTGTCTGTCAGCAGCAACACGCTGTATTCATGTCCCTGTGAAAAACACTGAGCCATTCATCCCCAAAGTCCGGCCACTCTGAGAACCAACTTGTCTTTAGAGAGGAGAGGTGGGGGATGGAGGGCGGGAGGCTGGCTCGTAGTAGGCGACGGACGGTGGGGGAGGTGTGGGTCCCGGTATGTTCATTATCACATCCCCAAACACAAACACAACTCTAATGTGCTTTAATAAATAACTGATGGAAATACAAACTCTGCTGTGCATCAAACACCTTTCATAAACCTCCTCTCACTTTGCTTCCATCACTCAAGCCTCCTGAACATTTTGGGGAAAAACTGACAAGCAATGACCTAGAATTCATACCAGCTGGTATAAATTCAGATTTCAAGATGAAATGTACTAAATGTGCGTATCCCCAGTCTCCACTGAGGCGTAATGATTCATATCAGCAACATGCTGTAGTTAAAAAGAGGGAAAAGCTCCTGAGAAAATGGCAGGAATATTTGAAGATGGCCTAATAATGTTAAGAAATCCTTTAAAATATGCTGGATCAATGTCTGATTTAATCGGAATTAAATAACATTTAGATATCCTGCTAACTGTGTGTTTGTCTCTTTGTTTATTTGACTGCTTGTCAGCAGGGTATCTCTAAAAGTGTGATTGAAATATGGTGGAAAGTTAAGCCATAAGCTGAACTATGAGTTATACTGATCAATGAGAGAATCATTTTCCAGGATTTCGTTGTTCAACACAGATCTGTTGAGGCTAAACAGACTGTCATTAGTGAAACATTACATTAGGAACATGGCATTTAAATAAACGGCTGCTTGTATGTCTGCTGATAGTCTATGTTGTTTTCCTAACTGGTTGATTATTGTCCCACTGACACTCAGAGTCTGACTCACTTTCACTCTTCCAGTTTCTCGCCTCTGGGAGGCGCTACACAACTCTGAACACCAAAACAACCACAACATGACCGAGAACAGTTTCTACCATCAGGCGTCACTCTGATGAACACTCAGTCAGTCACACACTGTCAGTAACCCTCTAACACCAGAGGATCCGCTGCTGCTGTTATAGATTATCATTTACAGTCTTTAATGCACAATTGTTCTAATAAATCCTACACGCTGTCCATACAGTATATAGACATCTTCACATGCACATACTGTAGGCCACATAATCATCCCGTCCATGAATATCCATTCACTATTTATGTCTTTGCACTATTTGTATTGTTTACAACTTCCAGAACACTTGACCTGTTTATTTATTTTTTATTTTATTCCTAATTTTATTGTTAGTCATTGGTGCTTTATATATTTATTAATTAATATATTAATTAATTATTATATATATATTAATTTTATATACTGTATATATATATATATATAAATGTATATATATATATATTAATTTATATATATATATATATATATATATATATATATATATATATATATATATATATATATATATATATATATATGTATGTATAAAATAGTTTTAGTAAACTGAAACTAAATAAAAACTACATTCATTAAGAAAAACTCAAACTAAACTGAAACTATATTGACTGGTAAAAAAACAATAACAATAAAATAAAAATGAACATAAATTCAGTTCAGTTTTAGTTTTCTTTTTTTTTTCTCTGCTATAATATATCACTACTGAAAAAAAGAGACATTATGAATTTCCGTCAACTCTCATAACATTGAACCACAGAAACTGAACGGACCTCCAGGATATGGTGCTAAAGTAGGGCAAAGATTTAAAATCAAACATTATGGCCATTCCTACACAGCATGTATTTTATATGTATATGTGGCTACATACTTCTGAGACATTATATCTGCCCTAATAAAAACTAATGTGAAACTACTATAAAACCTATAAAACTACTGTATAACTAATATAAAAAACTATAAAACTACTATAAATATATAAAAACTAAACTTCTCTGAAAAACTGAAAACTAAATTAAAACTAGCAAATGCATTCTGAAACTAACTAAAACTAGACTAAAATGAAATTGAAAAGTTAAAAGTAAAATAAAATCAAAACTAATTGAAAAGTCAAAACTGTTATAACCTTGATATAGACCGACTCATATTGTCTTTGCACCTACCTGTTATTTATATTTCTGTGTAAGTTCATTGAGATAGATGTAAATTCCCTGGATGTGCACACACAGGCCCTACAGATAAATCAGATTGTGAAATGTGAACCTATAACTTTAATCCTGACACGGTCCGTGTTGTCCAGTAGATGGCGAACCGGTTCTGTCTAATAACCAGCGGTGTGTGCTCTGGGCTGTTTTAGTGTCACCATGATGCTCTTACTGTAGGAAACTGTAGCACCAAGTCAAAATCAAACACCACTTCAGTGTCTGCTGTGTTCTCTCTTTGTTGAACCCAGGTGATAGCTCCCCAGAATATATAATAATAACAAAAATAATAATTTAATAACAGCTGCACTTCGTCTTCATACAGTCTGATGTCACACAAGGAGAGGGACGGTGCATGAGGAGCAACAAACGTTTGTCTGAACCGCAGGAAGCAAGTCACATGAAAATATTCAGTATTAATGGAGGAAAAAACAAACTGATCAAAAGAATTCTAACTTTCTTCATTGTACACATGTTCACACAGATGTTCACATAGGCCTACAGATGTTCACATAGGCCTACAGATGTTCACAAAAGGCCTACAGATGTTCACATTGGCCTACAGATGTTCACAAAAGGCCTACAGATGTTCACATAGGCCTACAGATGTTCACATAGGCCTACAGATGTTCACAAAGGCCTACAGATGTTCACAAAGGCCTACAGATGTACACATAGGCCTACACATGTTCACATTGGCCTACAGATGTACACATAGGCCTACAGATGTTCACATTGGCCTACAGATGTTCACATTGGCCTACAGATGTACACATAGGCCTACAGATGTTCACATTGGCCTACAGATGTACACAAAGGCCTACAGATGTTCGTATAGGCCTACAGATGTTCACAGAGGCCTACAGATGTACAAACGGATACATGGACAATAAAAAACATCAACAAAAAAAGAAGACAAAACAAAAATAAAAAAGTATAATTCATAATGTCAGAGTTTGTGTGATATGCATATTATAAGGTCGTAATGTCTCTTTTTGTTTTCAACATTAGGCGAGATGTTGCTATAATGTTTGAATTCATTAATAAAGAACAGGGAGGTTGAATTAAATACTACCTTCCTTTTGTATTTTTAAAGATACTGATTTCAAAACTTATTTGACTATTATTGAAACTCAAAAATTTAAAAATTGGCAAATGCTATTAGATTATTTAGATATTTAAAATTTACTCCGATTGTTTTTATTGCTGTTTATTATTATGATTATTATTATTATCCTTTCTCTACATTTTTTTACATGTTGTATAATTTGTTTTTTTTATATTTTCAGATTGTGAAATATATTTTCTACAACTTTCATAATGGAACATGTCTGCTCTGTTACAACTGGGCTTTCTTAATAAAGTAAAAAAAAAAGTTGGTTTGGTTACTGACCGTTTTTTCTTATGAATGTGTAATCTTCTTATCTTTTAAAATACGGCATTACATTAAACATATTTGTTTCAACATTCATTATTTTTTTTAGGAAAGTTTGCTTAAAAAAACGACCATATATTTTTAAGGATACTTATTTTAAAACTTATTTGACCACTATTGAAATCTTAAAACTAAAAATAGATAAATTGACAAAAACTATTACATTTCTTAGACCTTTCAAATTGACTCCAATTGTTTATTATTATTATTATTATTGTTATTCATATTATTATTATTCATATTCATATTCATATTCATATTATTACTATTGTTATTATTATTATTATTATTATGTTGTTTATCTTGTAAAGGTCTGTAAAGATGTATTTTCTGACGTCACACGTCAGTTAACATCGTACGTGCGCGCTCCCGTGAATCAGTGACAAAGATGGCGCTCTCCGCCGCATCAGGTAAGAAGACTTCACCAACACTAAACACCTCTAACCCTCTATAACCCTCTCTATCTATCTATAGCTCTATCTATACCTATACCTCTATATCTATATCCCTCTCTAACCCTCTCTCCCTATATATACACCTCTCTCTCTCTATCTCTGGTTGTACTGGAGAGACTGCGGGTCCAGCCGACCAGAGGAGCTGCGGTGAAGAGAGAACTGTTGAGACGGGAAGGAAACTCAGACAGTGACGCTGATAGCAGCTAACAGCTATCAGTTAGCAGCTAACAGCTAACAGCTATCAGTTAGCAGCTATCAGCTATCAGTTAGCAGCTAACAGCTATCAGTTAGCAGCTAACAGCTAACAGCTATCAGTTAGCAGCTAACAGCTAACAGCTATCAGTTAGCAGCTAACAGCTAACAGCTATCAGTTAGCAGCTAACAGCTATCAGTTAGCAGCTAACAGCTAACAGCTATCAGTTAGCAGCTAACAGCTATCAGCTATCAGTTAGCAGCTAACAGCTATCAGTTAGCAGCTAACAGCTATCAGCTAACAGCTATCAGCTAGCAGCTAACAGCTATCAGTTAGCAGCTATCAGTTAGCAGCTAACAGCTATCAGCTAACAGCTATCAGCTAACAGCTATCAGTTAGCAGCTAACAGCTATCAGCTAGCAGCTAACAGCTATCAGCTAACAGTTAGCTCCTCTGCTAACAGTTAGCTCCTCTGCTATCAGTTAGCTCCTCTGTTAGCATCTCTCGGTCCTCTGAGCTGCAGCAGCTCTGATTCACCATCATGAAGATGAGGAGAGACTGCTGGCATCAGAGCCTCCAGAGATCAGCTCTATCTGTAGGGTGTAGGAGAGATCAGCTCTATCTGGGGGGTGTAGGAGAGATCAGCTCTATCTGGAGGTATTGGAGAGATCAGCTCTATCTGGGGGGTGTAGGAGAGATCAGCTCTATCTGGAGGTATTGGAGAGATCAGCTCTATCTGGGGGTGTTGGAGAGATCAGCTCTATCTGGAGGGTGTAGGAGAGATCAGCTCTATCTGGGGGTGTTGGAGAGATCAGCTCTATCTGGAGGGTGTAGGAGAGATCAGCTCTATCTGGGGGTGTTGGAGAGATCAGCTCTATCTGGAGGGTGTAGGAGAGATCAGCTCTATCTGGAGGGTGTAGGAGAGATCAGCTCTATCTGGGGGTGTTGGAGAGATCAGCTCTATCTGGAGGGTGTAGGAGAGATCAGCTCTATCTGGAGGGTGTTGGAGAGATCAGCTCTATCTGGGGGTGTTGGAGAGATCAGCTCTATCTGGGGGTGTTGGAGAGATCAGCTCTATCTGGAGGGTGTAGGAGAGATCAGCTCTATCTGGGGGTGTTGGAGAGATCAGCTCTATCTGGGGGTGTTGGAGAGATCAGCTCTATCTGGGGGGTGTAGGAGAGATCAGCTCTATCTGGAGGGTGTAGGAGAGATCAGCTCTATCTGGGGGTGTTGGAGAGATCAGCTCTATCTGGAGGGTGTAGGAGAGATCAGCTCTATCTGGGGGTGTTGGAGAGATCAGCTCTATCTGGAGGGTGTAGGAGAGATCAGCTCTATCTGGAGGGTGTTGGAGAGATCAGCTCTATCTGGGGGGTGTAGGAGAGATCAGCTCTATCTGGGGGGTGTAGGAGAGATCAGCTCTATCTGGAGGGTGTAGGAGAGATCAGCTCTATCTGGGGGTGTTGGAGAGATCAGCTCTATCTGGAGGGTGTTGGAGAGATCAGCTCTA